>NC_073692.1:392827535-392925641 GCF_029784155.1 Uranotaenia lowii
TTAAAAGCGTGCTCGCATAAAATATTTATGGAAATCCTCTTTCGGAGTTTGTTTTTTTTTTCTTTCAACTTTGACTTCTTCTGGGTTTAGCTGACAGTTTCAAGTCGGAATCAAACAGTTTAAACCTTTTTCCGGAGTTTAGAAGAAAAAGCCACTTAACCAAGACCGGAAAAGGAAAACCGGAAGAAAATGTAAAAGTTTAATTTTCAGAGTTTAACTGCCCCAACTGGGGCAGCCAGGTGAATTTTCTTTAAAATGATCTATAAACTCTCCCTAGACGGTTTGAATGCTGTTTTTCTCAAGAACCACGTGAAAATTAACAATTTCTTCTTACCGGGCCGACAGGTCCCTTCGGAATGTTTTTCGGGGATGTTTCCCGGTTTCCGGGAGTGACAATTTGCATTTAGATTGAGTTGAATCGAGAACCTCCGGAGAACCACAAAACATCCGGGCTGGTATGACTTTCAATCTCAGGAAACAAAGAGGAATTCAATTGGGAAAGCCATTTTCAAGTCAAGATTACTTGGGCAACAAGTTTTATGGTCGTCGTCATCGTCAATGTTGTTGGGGAATCGGAAAAGTTTGTTTTTCCGGGTTCCGGGGCTCTCAGTCTCTCTCTCTCTCTCGGATATGGTCGTACGTTTGTTTTTTCGGTGTCTTTCAATTTAGGAATTCTAGCTTCCATCGATCCACAGAAAATGCTTCGTTCCCAAAATGTCAGTTTCCTTTGCCTCTGTCTGACATCATAATTTGACACACGAGAAGTTGTGTAGTTCGACAATGGATGATGATACATTCCGGATGCCAATGCTCGTTGCCTGTCCATCTAGGGTTCGTTCCGTCTGACAGGAAAGAGTAGAAACTTACATGCGAGTGTGCTGTATGATCTGGTGCCCGGATGGGTGAAAATTGGAAAATTCTTTCAGGGGAAATGGCTTTTCCGAGAGGGAAAGACGCCGGAGGAAAATAAGCATTACCTTTCTATTTTCTTCGGAAACAATGACTTCCTTCCAGTCATCCCTCTGTTTATCGGTCCATCGCGGAATTGAGGACACCGGAATTGACAGTGACATGCGAATGATTCCAAGTCAAACAATGCAGAGATGTATTGGGATGGAAAAAAAAACCCCGATGGAAGCCATCCCGGATGGACAATTCAAAGGAAAGAAATCGAATTTTGTCCATCATCATCCCCGGCAGACGCTTTTGATGGTTTCCCAGGGAAAATTCCTGCGAACCGCGGATTAACGTGCGCGTAAGCCTTGACAGGTGCGCTCCCGCGGTTCTGCATAAAAGTCAAACCCAAGATAGATATGATAGAAGATAGGGGAAAAAAACAGACGAAGTAAACCTCAACACAAACCGGACTCCACCGATTTGCATACGGCGGATGCTATCCGGTCGTTTCACATGAAGGTTATGTTGCACAAATACTTCCGGTTCCGGTGGAAACAACTGAGACTAGACTTCGGGAAGCCGGGAAGAAGACGAGAAACGAACACAGAAAGTCTGCTCCGGAGATATTAGAGTCCTTTTTTACCGTTTTTTTTTTCTTCAAAACTCTGGAAGTGTGAGGGAAACGTAATACTGAGCGCAGCTTCCGGCTGCCTGTTTCGGACGAAAGCGGCAACCTCAGACGAATTTACAATGAAGATTTTCAGCTTCCTTCCCCTACAAAGTGTACTCCCCATTCTTTCAAACTGTTGAAATGCTGGGTCAGTTTAGTGGTTCGGTTCCGGGACACCAGGTGTGTGCGTTTTTTTTGTCTCGGAATCTGGGAAGGAGGAACACTTGCAATTCTACATCATCACTACACCAAGTGAAGAGTACGCTTTTTTCCCCACTCTTACTTCAGAAAACGAAGGGTTTTTGGGCAGCAGGAGGATCGTAAAACTGTGAAAGGAAAAACAGTTTTTCGGAAAGCTCCGAGTTTGCCGACCGGAATGGGAAATTTTCCGGACCCAGCCAGTGTCTACGTAGCTACTAACAACATTGGTTTGTGGTTTTGCTGCATTTGTTTTGCGTGGATTCCAGACCGAGATGGGCGCAGGTGGCATCTGGCTGCAGATTTGTATATGCAATTTTCGGGATAAGTGCGCGGTGAATTAAATTGGTTCCGGGCTTCGCAGTCTCTTGGCCTTTGAAAATTTTAGTCGTGAAAAAGTTTCAACGATTTAAAGAACGATGGCTAGAAATTTACCCCATGTGCATAAAAATCCTCGCCTTAGGACAACTTTGAAAGATATTTTACAATTTGTTTGAGAGGAGGACGTTGCAGGAACATTGTTAAAACCTGAAAGCAAAATTTCAGTTTGACGTTCTTATTTGCTCGACTTCAACAGCTTCTACTCATGTTTAAAATTCATATCTTCCCCAGAAATTTTCTTTAATTAATAAGGATTGTCCCAACTGCTGTAGTGACCCATTTTCATAGCCGCGCAGTGTTCTCATGTTCATCAGCACCATCGAGGGAGCATCTTGAACGCGCAACTAACGAGTTCGCATAAGTTTTTCCAAAAGACGAGGACGACGTCACCATCATCATAACAAGAACGTTAACCCTCGCAGCTTTGCCTTCCACCCAGGACCTTCAAACTTTCGTCCTTGTCCCAAAACTTCGACAACGTGGCAACAATCGTTTGTAAAATTGCATATCCCCAAAATGGCGAAGCGCGGATCTCCCAGCCGACTCGGCAGGACTCAGATGGTGCAAGCAAACGAGCTCACTTTCCCCGTCTCGTTGTCGTCCTCGTCAAGAGCGAGCAAAGTCCCGCAAAACCCGCGAGCAGAATACCAAGGATGGTTATGATTATTATGGTGCCACCCACACTCCGTTTTTCCCTCTCCAGCCCCCGACAGGAGTTGGTGCTGGTTGCAGTCAACAAATGAGAAATCACGAGGGAACACAAGTTTTCCACTACTGCTGCTTGCTAGTTCTTCCCTCGGAACAATCTCCACGACAAAACGTGGTCGGGGGAGCGAAAAACTTCTCGTGTTAGCAAATGGCAAATTATTATTACCACTGTTATTGTCTCTCTTCGCCCAGTTTTTTTGCCCCTTTTGCTTGGAAAACCCCGAAAACTTTTTCCCTCGAAGACTCTTTCTCTTTTAATGGTAGAGTGAAACAGTTCAAATGTCACTTTATCTACTGATATGGATTTCAGGAACAGATTCAATTAAAAAGTCCGACAGTCGCTCTTATCCCCTGGCTAACTGGTGCTCGGAATGGGACCGGAAAATCTTTCCCCGGAAGCATCCATTTCCTAATTGAAATCACGAAAATCCCAAACCAACAACATCTCGGCAACCGCAAGTCTGGGGAGGGCAACAGAGAAGTACCAGCACACTGATCCCTTCATTAAACCCACCTCGTTCTTCGGTCCTGCCGTCCGGCAAAAGGATGGTCTCCCGGGGAATTCCGGAGCGCCGTCTTCGTCGATGGTCCATGTCTGCAGGGATTATCCTTCCGGACGGCGGCTGAGACCAGTAATGCGGACACTGCTGGCAAACAGGAATCCCTTCCCCGCTTCAGCTCTCTGAAGAATCAAATTGTGGTTGTAATTTATTGATGGTCCAAATCCTCTAAATGGTCTCGGCTTATCAGTGTCGAGAACACCTGAATTGGATTGGGTTTTGTTGGTCACACCAGGATGATAGTTGAAATTTTTCGGGAGAAGGAGCCGAAAAAAAACAATGAGGTCACCCAATCATATGCTATTTACTTGGCGACCGTTAAAAACAATCAGAAAAATCACTCACACGGGACCTCAATCGATTCCAATCAAAGCTTTGCGAGGCAAAACAATTTCCAACCTTCGGTTCCAATTAACCGGCGTAAAATCCCGGGTCCAGGAAAAGGGTAGGACTCGGTCCGCTCCTACCGAGAATTCATCAAGACAAATCGACCGAAATTAGCGCACTGGCTGCTGTAACGTCATCGGCACACATCGCGTTCGACTTCGACGAAATTCGAAACACCGTCACCGGGCGGCAGCGTGGGTTCGTTCATTCTATTACGCTTTCACTCTTTGTTTGCATTCCCTGCCACCCGAATCGGATTTCTCGGAATCAGCCGCCTCGCTGAAAGATGTAACTGGAGCGTTTATCTGAATCAATTTGTTTTGAACGCGGGGATGATTTTCGACGGCCGCCCGATTTTGTTTCGAAATTTCCTATAGAAACACACAATGAAGTTTCATTTTATTTTAATGAAATTTTGACCAAAATTGAAAGGTTTGACGACTTTAGCGCTCTCAGAAGCTTTCTATCAGCTCAGAAGATGAACATATCGCTATCCTCAACTTTTTTTTTCAAAACAATCATGATTGTCGCCTCAAGTGCCCTCAAATTTCGGTTTTCGTCCGCTGAAGCGTGCACGCCTTTGGTTAAATCGCTCCTAATAAAAGTCATGATTACAGCAATCAAGCTTCTTCAGTTGAAACCCTTTCCGAAATGTGTAGATATTTTTTTCTCAAATAAATATGTGACTGTAGCATCTCCAGCCGCAAACAGAGTCCCACTTGAACGAGACGCTCCAAGCGCAAGAACTCCGACAAACATATGAGCGCCCCGAGAATCGTCATAAACGTCAATTGACTTGAATTCGGTTCGTCTCGATTCAATTTAAACGGTAGCAGAAGGCAGAACGAAGGCCCCCGGCGCGGCGGCGGGTAGTTTGGGGAACGTCAACGAATTGATTGCAGCAGCGCGATACACTTTTTCTTGGAAGTAATTCGGTTCAAGTGCGGCGGCACCCCTTCTGAGCGCCGAATCGATTTGTCCTTGTCAATTTTCGCGGGCAGCACGATAGGAACAATCAAACCTGCGAGAGATGCTCATGGGCGCTTAATCAATTATGATAAATTTTTTTCTGGAAATCGGCTGTTGGAAGATGCCAAAAATCAAACCAACAACAACGGCTGCTAACAAGATCGTTAGTTGCGCTCCACCGGAGAGCAATCGTAATATGGGCGCCCCCTCCTGCGCCAACCGGAAAAGCTCAGCGGAGCATTTCGACCCACCGAAAAATTGAAAGAAAAAACCCCGACTGGGAGGAGTTTCACGCGTTAATACACACCAGCACTGTCGGAAAGAGACAACGCGTACCGGTAATAATAGCAAGCAACAATCCAAAAAGCAAAAATAAAGAACGCCCAAATTACGGCAGCAACGAAAAAAAATAGAAAAGAAGAGCCACCCCCTCACCTCGCTGTAAGCTGAAGTGGCTCAGCTGGAGACCCCCCTTTTTTCGAAAAAAAAATTCCACAATTTGCATAACTTGTTATTCCATTTGGTGCTGACTTTGTGCGTCGTTGTTGTTGTCGTCGTCGGTCGCTTCGTTCTTGTTGGGCTTCTTTTGTTTTTCTTTGTGATTTCGGATGTGAGTTGCTTTGAATTGCGGAAAAGTTCCCAACGCGCCCCGAGCCGGGGAAAATGGCGGCCGACCGATTTTGGGAGCCCCCTCCCTCCAAAGTGGGTGGTGTTAATTCGATGAAGACCCCATGGAGGTTTTTCCCGGAAAGAATGGTTTAAGTCTGCACTTATGGGGTACCTTATAATGTGACTCAAAGCTACACCCACGGATTAGACGCCACTTCAATGATAAGCTTCCTTGGAGGTGGAATTATCAGCATAAGATTCTATGCCGGATCGGCATTAACGAGCTTTCTAATAACTAGCATTGTCCTTCCGGCTCAATGACATTGCATATGTCTGAAAAAAAAAAATAAAAACTTACGTTTGCTAACCGACTCAGATGGTGCACTGGAATAAGATATCGGACTGGCAAGCCGAGATGAGTTGTTTCAGTGAGTTCGATTCTCACTATAAATTTTTTATCGATGAATTATCCAATAGTAGTCATGAATCATTTAGCTTGGGAGTTCGACTTTTTAAAACAGTAGTACTTTTTCAATCATACCATCTTGGGTACAGTATACTTTTCAGTGCATTTTCGGCACAGAGAATTGCTTAATAGGATTTTTTTAACCTCTTCTATGTGTGTATGTGAAAACAGATGCTTCTGCTGGGTCGAAATTTGACATGGCTCATTTTATCAGACCTAGAAAATATTGAGCTTCCAAGGTTTAATTCTCAGATGCTTTGCTTAATTAAGTCTTAAATGGCAAGAAAAACTGTATAAGGGAACTATTTAAGAATTATTCCAATCGTAGAAAAATAGTTTACTGTCAGAAGTCGATGATTTTAAAAATTGTGTGGAATTTGTGTGTGTATTTTTTAGTTTTTTCAAAGCATTTCAGAAAAACTGGTCGAGTTGATTACTAAGTTTATCATAAAATGGTGAGGAATATTGTCGTTTATGGAGCCACCAAAAATAGTTTCGATCGGTTGAAAATTTGAAGTGATATCTATATTTATATGGTCAACTTTACAAATTTGTGTGTGTTTTTTGGTTTTGTCCATATTATTTAAGCTAAAGTTGGCAAACCAAAATTGCTCGATTTAGTCTCAAATTGTAAAAAAAACTATCGTTTAAGACGTTACATAAAATCGCTTCTTTAAAAATTGTTGAAAACTCAATTAGCTATAGGTAAAATTCATAGATGTGTGTGCGCCTATCTTTCCATGTTTTTCTGTTATTTTTTCTGAAACTTGACCGATCATTTGAACTCAATTTTGCTTCAAATTATAAGAAACACTTTCGTTCATGGAGCTTTCAAAAATTGTCGAAATCGTATGAAAATCAAAAGAGATATCAGTAATCTAATCGATAATTGACTAAAATGTGTGTGATATGTCTGTGTATTCGTTGATTTTGTTCACATGGTTTACACAATTCTGGGCAAGCCAATTTTGCTCAATTTAGGCTCAATCGATGAAGATTGTTGTCCTCCTTAGAGCTACTAAGAAATACTGAAACCGGCTAGAAATAAATAGAGTTATAAGCAATATTAAAAAAGCAACTTTTTCTTTTCAAAGACTATCACATATTACCAAAATAGTTTTAATCGGTTGAAAATATATGATTTGAACCAAACTAGGCTAACCTAAGTTGCTCAGTTTAGTCTCAAATTGTGAAGAATACTATCGTTCACGACGCTACTTGAAATCATTGAAAAATTGTTGAAAATTTCATTAGCTACAGTTAAAAACAAACATGTGTGTGCGCATCTGTCCATGTTTTTTCTGTTATTTTAACTGAAACTTGATCGGTCATTTGAACTCAGTTTTGCTTCAAATTACGAGAAACCCTTTCGTCCATGGAACGTTCGAAAAATGTCGAAATTGTAAGGAAATTAGAAGAGATATCAGTAATCTGATCGATGGTTTACTAAAATGTGTGTAATATGTCTGTGTACTAATTCATGTTGTTCACATGGTTTACACAAAACTATGTGAGCCAATTTTGCTCAACTTGAGCTCAATCGATGAGGAGTGTTGTCCTCCATAGAGCTACTAAGAAATACTGAAACCGGCTTAAAATAAATAGAGTTATAAGAAATATTAGAAAAAGCAACTTTTTCTTTTCAAAGACTATCACATTTTACCAAATAGTTTCAATAGGTTGAAAATATATGATTTGAACTAAACTAAGCTAACCAAAGATGCTCAATTTAGTCTCAAATTGTGAAGAAAACTATCGTTTACGACGCTACTTGAAATTATTGAAAAATTGTTGAAAATTCAAATAGCTACAGTTAAAAACAAGCATGTGTGTGTGCATATCTGTCAATGTTTTTTCTATTATTTTTTCTGAAACTTGACCGATCATTTGAACTCAATTTTTCTTCAAATTATGAGAAACACTTTCTTCCATGGAGCTTTCGAAAATTGTCAAAATCGCATGGAAATCAAAAAAGATATCGGCAATTTTATCGATGGTTTACAAAAATGTGTGTGATATGACTGTGCATGAATTGATTTTGTTCACACGGTTTGCATCAAAACTGTGTGAGCCAATTTTGCTCAACTTGGGCTCAATCGATGTAGAGTGTTGTCCTCCATAGAGTTACTAAGAAATAATGAAACCGGCTAGAAATAAATAGAGTTATAAGAAATATTAAAAAAGCAACTATTTCTTTTCAAAGACAATCACATATTACCAAAATAGTTTTAATCGGTTGAAAATATATGATTTAAACTAAACTAGGCTAACCAAAGTTGCTCAGTTTAGTCTCAAATTGTGAAGAATACTATCGTTCACGACGCTACTTGAATTCGTTGAAAAATTGTTAAAAATTTCATTAGCTACAGTTAAAAACAAACATGTGTGTACGCATATCTGTCCTTGTTTTTTCTGTTATTTTTTCTGATACTTGACCGGTCATTTGAACTCAATTTTGCTTCAAATTATGAGAAACACTTTCGTCCATAGAGCTTTCCAAAAATGTCGAAATTGTAAGGAAATTAGAAGAGATATCAGTAATCTGATCGATGGTTGACTAAAATGTGTGTAATATGTATGTGTACTTATTCATTTTGTTCACAAGGTTTACACAAAACTGTGTGAGCCAATTTTGCTTAACTTGGGCTCAATCGATGAGGAGTGTTGTCCTCCATAGAGCTATCAAGAATTATTTTTTCTGTTATTTTTCCTGAAACTTTATCGGTCATTTAAGCTCACTTTTGCTTCGAATTACGAGAAACACTTTCGTCCATGGAGCTTTCGGAATTTGTCGAAATTGTAAGGAAATCAAAAGAGATATCAGCAATTTGATCGATGGTCGATTAAAATGTGTGTAATATGTCTGTGTATTCGTAGATTTTGTTCGCGTGGTTTACACAAAACTGAGTAAGCCAATTTTGCTCAATTTAGGCTCAACCGATGAGGAGTGTTGTCCCCTATAGAGCTACTAAGAATTATTGAAATCAGATGAAAATCAATAGAGTTATAAGCAATATTTAAAAAAAAAACTTTTTGAACTAATAATTTGACCAAAACCTTAAGAAAAAAAAATGTGTGTGTATTTTGTGTGTATATATTTTTTGTTTTGTTCACGTGGTTAACTCTGAACTGGGTGGGCCAATTTTGCTCAATTTAGGCTCAATATTTGAAGCGTTTTGTCCTCCGTAGAGCTACTTAAAACTATTAAAATCGGTTGAAAATTAAAAATGTTATTGGCAAAATAATAACACACAGCGTTATAACTAAGTTATTATAGTTGTTTAATTTTGAGCGTGTACTGATTGTGATATGATTGTTGTTCGTTTTGTTATTTTGATACCCAAAACGGGCCCGTGAGTAGATCTAATCTAATGTGATAGTAAATAATTGTAAAAGCTCAAAGTTTTGGGTTTCAAGTTTTTGTGTTTTTTGTAAGAGTTAGCCGTGTAACACACACACACTGACAGACAGTGATGATCGACTTGTTTCAATATTTAGACATAGTGTTTTGGTAATATCTTAATGTTTTTAACCATTTTATCATAAACTGAAAAAAAGTAACTCGACTAGCTCCACTTAAATTATGTGAAAAAATAACTGACAAATTCACGCAAAACCTCGATCCTTCGACAAATAATCAAATGACAAATAACTGAGAAAATCCAAAGCCTCGATTTCGTTAAATTTAGAACCACTTTCGGAATCCGAAATCCGGCCAAAAACAACAGTCAATTAATGTTTATGGGACTCATGTGGCGAAGGGGGCCGGTAGCAGTTTTAAAATCGGTAAAGACCAGACAAGTGCTCTCGGCGTACAAGCGGGTTATTTAGCTCTGCTCAGTCCCGTAGAGGATGAATAACGCGATAGCGTTAAAATCCTAGAAAAAAGAATTAAAAAAAAAAATATATTTTTAAATTTCTGCTCAGTCCCGCACAAATGGACTGAGGCGGCAGCGGCCACGTTTTAAAACTAAATGGATAAATTGAAAAATTGAGGGAAAAATGGAGAATGAATAACGACACACACACTCGTTCGTTCGCTGGCTTGCTTGGTCTTTCGAGCGGACATTACTAAGTCCACCCCGGTTAAATCCGGCTTATGTGATGTGCCTTGGTCGGTACGAAAGTGCCTCTTCGGGTCTTCGGTCCGCTTTTTTTTTTCTCCCAGGGAAGAGTCTTTCTCCTTCGCGGATCGCGCACTCAGGTGCTGCCCGGTTGTTCGCTCGCTTGGGATTTCAATTAAAAGAGTTTTATTATTAGATTAAGTGGATGTTTGTTACTTCTTTGTGTGCTTGGGTTGGTTTGGCTCAGCTCTCGTCGTCGTTTAAAAAACGTGGTGTAGCACAATGGATCTCTCCTGAAGTTGTGGGTACCTACTTCAACTAAGAGGAGCCACACCGGAGGGCTTCTGATTGGAGCGAGCGCGAGTGTGTAAAAATAATTACTTTTAATTAAGATTATTCTTACGCCCCGGAGTGGTTAGACTTTCCACATATTTTTTCGTCGTTTCAGGAGCTTTCGAGAGCTACCAAATCTCTCTGCTTGTGTTTGGCGCTGCGGTCAGAAACATAAAAGTGAAATATTTCCTTTCGTTCAACAAAGGCTCAACGAGAGCCTCAGAGGCTTTAAGACTGAAGACCGAAAAAAAACACACTCCTCGAAAAAGGGATCCGTGAGAACTCGAACCGATTGGGTTCTTGCTTTTTTATTTGTTGTTCGCCTCGTCTCAGTCAGAAGCGATTCAAACCGAAGGCAATCCGGCCGGGCCAACCGAAAGAAAAACAGATTACGGTCACCCATAAGAGGCTTTGCGCTCCATTAGCGGAGGAGTTTGGACTTTTGTCGGCTTTGACAAATGGAAATGATTAAAATCGGGTTCGACCGCTCCTCGATGGGTTTACAGCTGTGTTATCGGCGCGTAGTTACACCGGAATTTTGAATTAGTTCACTAAAGCTTTTGATAAGAATCGATCGGTGAATCACACCAGTTGAAGCAGTTCGAAAGCTTCAAATACTCATTCCTTAAGGTGAAACCTTCTCCAAAAGGATTAAACTGTAATTAAGTTTGGTAAATTCTTCAAATTGCTTTTAAACGGGGGAGATTCTTCCTACTCCGGGTCTTACTCCGGGCAAGTCGGGTCAATTTAGGAATCAGAATGCAAGAGGGCTTACTCAAAGAAATGCCGCTGTCGCCGCACGCCAAGAATGTGTCATCCCAATCAGGCAGTCGAGCGTCTAGATGACGGACAAAGATAATAGAAATTCTTACCCGGTCTCCGGACTCCCTCTCTCTCTTCCTGTGAAAGGTCTGATGCTGGGACCGACTATGGGTTTTGGGTCGCTTCAATGAAACTGCCGGAAGTTTTTACTTCCCAGCTTCCGGGTCAATCCCCAAACGGGGGAGAGACCCCCCGGGAAACATCTCCGCCGTTGAAGCGCAAAAACAGCGAAATGACACATTCGATGAACCATGGCTTTAACCTCGGGTCCCGAGTAAAGATCGTGGTCGTCCTCGTCACTGTCCGGTTTCGTGATGGCCACTAATTCGGTGGACCACTTCAGCGCCAAGATTAGTGGAAGTGTGCAATTTGGGGTGCCATAGACACAGCTAATGGTCCCGGTTCAGATTAATCGGACAAGTGGTCCGGTCATTATCTCCATCAGCCAAGAGCTTAGGCCACTTCCACCAATTGCCGTCAAAGGCAAAACTTGCGGCGGCTTTGGCGGTCTTTTGCAGGTTGTGCGATTAATTTAATATACACACACTTAGTTTTTTTTTAACCTCACTTGGTTTGGGTCCGATTTAAGCTTTGCATAAACCCGCTGGGAGCTCGCGCTTTGTCTGAATCGGTTGTAAAGCTACTTAAGCCACCACTTTTGACAGATTGACAGAGTACTTACCCTTTTGCTGCTCGTTTTTTTTGGGATTATAATCGTGTACACTTCACACCTCAGCTAATTCCCGTGGTCGCCGTCAAGTGTTTTTTTTCCTTTTTTTCAGCTGAAGTCTTACAGTTTAATTTGATATTGTTTTCTTCCCTCATCGGACACATGCTGATGCTGCGAAGAAAGGACCTATAATTTACCCTGACCAAAATTTAAGCAATGTGTCGTAACAAAGAAAAGCATCAAACACGCATCACGCGGATTCACAGTGAAAGCGAGGCGATGCTTTGCTTCGACTTTCTGAAGTTAAATATTTGATTATTGGTTGTAAACAGACGAAGGACGCTGATGATGATTATGATGAAGGCAACATCTTCGTCGTGGTCATCATAAGGCATAATGATAGACGCAGAGTAAACGTCCGTCCAGTCTAGTCCGGAGCCCGCCGTGATGATTCCCCCCAGGGGGAGAAGGTCAATTTTTAGCTTTATTCCTACTCTTGAGCGCATCAGCATCACACATCATCATCACGGCTAAACGGAATGGACGATCTAATTCGATTGGCACGAGTTGTTTGAAACCGGGATGCCAGATTTTTTTTGACGTTTTCGAAATTTTTGACATTTTTGACATTTTTGCCATTTTTGCCATTTTTGCCATTTTTGACAATTTTGACATTCTTGACATTTTTGATATTTTTGACATTTTTTACATTTATGATAATTTTACATTTTTGACATTTTTGACATTTTTGACATTTTTGACATTTTTGACATTTTTGACATTTTTGACATTTTTGACATTTTTGACATTTTTGACATTTTTGACATTTTTGACAATTTTGACATTCATGACCTTTTTGATATTTTTGACATTTTTGACATTTTTGACATTTTTGTCATTTTTGTCATTTTTGTCATTTTTGACATTTTTGACAATTTTGACATTTTTGACATTTTTGACATTTTTGACATTTTTGACATTTTTGATATTTTTGACATTTTTGACATTTTTGACATTTTTGACATTTTTGACATTTTTGACATTTTTGACATTTTTAACATTTTTGACATTTTTAACATTTTTGACATTTTTGACATTTTTGACATTTTTGACATTTTTGACATTTTTGACATTTTTGACATTTTTGACATTTTTGACATTTTTGACATTTTTGACATTTTTGACATTTTTGACATTTTTGACATTTTTGACATTTTTGACATTTTTGACATTTTTGACATTTTTGACATTTTTGACATTTTTGACATTTTTGACATTTTTGACATTTTTGACATTTTTGACATTTTTGACATTTTTGACATTTTTGACATTTTTGACATTTTTGACATTTTTGACATTTTTGACATTTTTGACATTTTTTTTAATTTTTGACATTTTTGACATTTTTGACATTTTTGACATTTTTGACATTTTTGACATTTTTTTTAATTTTTGACATTTTTGACATTTTTGACATTTTTGACATTTTTGACATTTTTGACATTTTTGACATTTTTGACATTTTTGACATTTTTGACATTTTTGACATTTTTGACATTTTTGACATTTTTGACATTTTTGACATTTTTGACATTTTTGACATTTTTGACATTTTTGACATTTTTGACATTTTTGACATTTTTGACATTTTTGACATTTTTGACATTTTTGACATTTTTGACATTTTTGACATTTTTGACATTTTTGACATTTTTGACATTTTTGACATTTTTGACATTTTTGACATTTTTGACATTTTTGACATTTTTGACATTTTTGACATTTTTGACATTTTTGACATTTTTGACATTTTTGACATTTTTGACATTTTTGACATTTTTGACATTTTTGACATTTTTGACATTTTTGACATTTTTGATATTTTTGACATTTTTGAAATTTTTGACATTTTTGACATTTTTGACATTTTTGAAATTTCTGAAATTTTTGACATTTTGACATTTTTGACATTTTCGACTTTTTTGACATTTCTGACATTTTTGACATTTTTGACATTTGTGACATTTTTGACAATTTTGACATTTTTAACATTTTTGACATTTTTGATATTTTTGACATTTTTGACAATTTTGACATTTTTGACAATTTAGAAAATTTTGAAAATTTTTACAATTTTTAAAAATTTTGACAATTTGAAAGCCGTTTTTTAAAATTAAAAACCTGGCACCATGTTACGATTTATTTACCTTCAAGTCTCGTCGATGCCGGTCAGCTTCCAAAACAAACGGATCCGCCATTCGAGACCATCTGATAGGCACCACGTAATTCAGATCGTCAATCATCTTTCGCGCGCAAACACACACACGTTACGAGCGGGACAGATAATTCGAACCGTCCAAGCTGTTTGCTTGACCCAAATTCAAACTTCTAGCCTTCTAGAGTCATGGCTAGAAGCTGCTGCAACAGGAAGACGACGAAGGTTTCGATGAAGTTCGAGATTAGTGCCCACAGCAGCGCAAACAAACGAAGAATCATCGATGATGGTGGAAATTGAGAGACTACTGGTGTTTTCGGGTGGGCAAACATCGTCGTCTGCTGGACGTTGTTGGTTGACAAGAACACAAGAATTGATAGCCAATTGATAGTGCAGGGCGAAACAAAGAAAAATCAATCTATTTTTATGGCGTTTTGTTTTTTTTTTCTCTTCAAGGGGAATGGTGTCCCCTTGCCGCTTTACGCTTTACGAGTGTCGTCCGGTTTGAGATGACCACTGGATTGGAAGCTGTTAAGTCCCGGACGCTTCCGACTTATTGATTCCGATCGTTTTTTAGACTTTTTTCGCCGAACGAAAAAACGCCGGAACGGCAATCATAATGGCTGAAATCAATTTTCTTCCGATTATTAACTTTCCCAGCGGAAGTGTTCGGGGAAGTAGAAATAGCAGGACCTTAGCCGAATGCATCTTTCGGTAGGGCTGTACTAGAATTTTCCCTACAGAAGGTTATGGAAATAGCGCGTGGCCCCTTCTGTGATAGAGGAAAACTTGCCCGAAGTTTTCCAAAAGATTGTAGAAGAGGGCAGGGAATCGATATTTTTTCAATCAATCATCCAACGGTTTGCTACGTGTCGGGAGGCAGCAAAAAGTGTCGCTCGCGTTCGCGTCATTGATGTCGTCGTCCCGGTTTGTAGAAGAATGAATAATAAGGGGTTTTATCTGTCGCGTGGTGCTGTAAACAGTCCTTGCCAGCAGAAACGACACCAGCTTCTAGATGGGACTACAGATAGCGTCTATTACCGGTGGGTCTTTCGAGAGTCAGTCCTGTCTTGCGATCCGGACCCGGTGAAGCGGAATCGATTCGAGAAATAATGAATTTGAAGCTAATGATAACATTGTCGCGGGACAGCGCTGCTCCGGGCGCCCGAAAGATGATCGCTGCTCGACAAATGAACTATGATAGAGCAACATCAATTACGGCAGCCCGATTAACACGCAAGCAAACCGTTACTTGGCGCGGAGGAGGTTTCGCGTGTTTGTAATTGCCATTGATTGAACTGCATGATTGAGGGAAAAGGTATTGACACAGCAATCTCCAGCTGTGGGAATCCCACCCAATTAACGGTCACCTTGAGTCGATCCTTGATGTTATCTGTTGACATAAAAAACTCTGGAAAATTTAAGGAAGCGAACTCGAAATTCTGAATCATGGAAAACGCCTATATGTAGGCAAGCAAAATTCTGTGAGGATTGTGTGTGTACTTGTTCATATGATTTTAGCAAAACTGAATGAGATGATATTACTCAATTTATTTTCAAGAGATGGAAACTGTTGTTTTACAGAGAGCTTCAAATTTTTTTGTAAATTGCTTGGAAATCAAAAAAGTTATGATCAAAAAGGTACCTTAGAGTATCCTAAGAATAACGGATTTTAAATTAATTTGTGTGTGTATTTGTCCATGTGACTTACCCGGTTTCACTACATTTTTGTTCTAAAGATCGAAAATATTGTTCTGTGTGAAGTCAGATTTTTTTCTAAATAAATTCGAAAAGAAAAAAATCAACTTGAATTAAATTTAGATGTTATATGCTAACTAAAAAACCGGAAAAAAATTAAAATAAAATCTTGGTAATGCTAGAAATTCTTTGCCTGTTTCTAGGTTTCAAAATTGTTAATTTGTTGAAAAATCAGATAGAGATGAGATCACTTCGCAAAAAAGCCCGTCACTTGCTTCATCAATATTTCGCAAACACTACCAGATTCATCCATAAAATGTACAATTTACTGCACCCTCGGAGAGATTTAATTATTTGCATAATTCTTTCATTATATCTCCCACCCCGTCGCCGTCGCCAGGCGATTGGTGTCTATAAACTTGTTCGTCTAATTAAGACACGATCGATAAAACTGATCGATTTATGTTCGCTTGATTGGATGAGGGAGGCTCGAGCAAAAAAAAAAAAGAAAACCTGCCACCAGTAGCTTTGACAGTAGTCGACACCAGTTGCCTTAGCGAGGCAACTGATCGCAGATTAAATCCTTCAACTGCCTGTTGTTGACTTTCCGAATCAAGCTACCCCCGCACTAAGCTACCTTTCCTGATTATCCAAACCCAAGACCCACCACCCGGGAGTAGGAACATGTTCACGCATATAATTAAAAATTGCTCACCCTTCGCGTTCGCCGTCAGAAAACCTCCCACGCACTTCAGGTCCGAATCCGCTTTACCGGTTCACTAGCAACAGTTTTTTTGTTGCTGTTTGCTCAACTCTGCAAACTTTCCCCCGTCACTTCTGCTGAACGACGACGACGACGTCGCGACGATATCTTGATCAGCTCCCTCACACCGTTCCAGGACTTTTCACTTCAGGCGGAAGGTGCGAATTAATTAGCACAATTTTTGCTTTCCACGCGCAATTTTTTTTTCGCCCTCCCTAGGTTGCGTGACACATTCACCAGAAGGTGTGATGGAGTTGTTAAAAAAAACCCTCTCGGCTGAACCTGGCTTTCCATAAATTATTCTAAATTTAAGCCGAACGTTCCCCAAGCAACAACTTAACGAACAGTACTGTGACTCACGATTCTAATATTGGCTTCATTTTTAATTTTTTTCCATTCGATTTTTATTTCAGGATCGCCACTTCAAGATGAACAGCAACGGGGAACCGCACGTGGACCCCTCCCAGGACTACATCCTGCTGCTGGGGTACGAGAATGCCACCCACACGGTGTTGCGCTTCCGCCGGAAGCTGGATACCTGCGATAACAATCAGGACGTCCCGATTACGGTAAGATTTATGAGCAGTTATTTTTTAAAAATTTTATAAGACTCAGCAGGAGTTTAATTCAGTGTTCAAGTCGTCTTTTAAAAAATCAATTCTGACTATTGTCAACAATTTCAAAATTTTCAAAGTTTTGTTGATTTCGAAATTCGGAATTTTAATAATTTGTAAAATTTTCAAAATTGTCAAAATTGTCAAAATTGTCAAAATTGTCAAAATTGTCAAAATTGTCAAAATTGTCAAAATTGTCAAAATTGTCAAAATTGTCAAAATTGTCAAAATTGTCAAAATTGTCAAAATTGTCAAAATTGTCAAAATTGTCAAAATTGTCAAAATTGTCAAAATTGTCAAAATTGTCAAAATTGTCAAAATTGTCAAAATTGTCAAAATTGTCAAAATTGTCAAAATTGTCAAAATTGTCAAAATTATAAAAATGGTCAAAATTGTCAAAATTGTCAAAATTGTCAAAATTGTCAGAATTGTCAAAATTGTCAAAATTGTCAAAATTGTCAAAATTGTCAAAATTGTCAAAATTGTCAAAATTGTCAAAATTGTCAAAATTGTCAAAATTGTCAAAATTGTCAAAATTGTCAAAATTGTCAAAATTGTCAAAATTGTCAAAATTGACAAAATTGTCAAAATTATTAAAATTGTCAAAATTGTCAAAATTGTCAAAATTGTCAAAATTGTCAAAATTGTCAAAATTGTCAAAATTGTCAAAATTGTCAAAATTGTCAAAATTGTCAAAATTGTCAAAATTGTCAAAATTGTCAAAATTGTCAAAATTGTCAAAATTGTCAAAATTGTCAAAATTGTCAAAATTGTCAAAATTGTCAAAATTGTCAAAATTGTCAAAATTGTGAAAATTGTCAAAATTGTCAAAATTGTCAAAATTGTCAAAATAGTCAAAATAGTAAAAATTGTAAAAATTGTCAAAATTGTCAAAATTGTCAAAATTATCAAAATTGTCAAAATTGTCAAAATTGTCAAAATTGTCAAAATTGTCAAAATTGTCAAAATTGTCAAAATTGTCAAAATTGTCAAAATTGTCAAAATTGTCAAAATTGTCAAAATTGTCAAAATTGTCAAAATTGTCAAAATTGTCAAAATTGTCAAAATTGTCAAAATTGTCAAAATTGTCAAAATTGTCAAAATTGTCAAAATTGTCAAAATTGTCAAAATTGTCAAAATTGTCAAAATTGTCAAAATTGTCAAAATTGTCAAAATTGTCAAAATTGTCAAAATTGTCAAAATTGTCAAAATTGTCAAAATTGTCAAAATTGTCAAAATTGTCAAAATTGTCAAAATTGTCAAAATTGTCAAAATTGTCAAAATTGTCAAAATTGTCAAAATTGTCAAAATTGTCAAAATTGTCAAAATTGTCAAAATTGCCAAAATTGTCAAAATTGTCAAAATTGTCAAAGTTGTCAAAATTGTCAAAATTGTCAAAATTGTCAAAATTGTCAAAATTGACAAAATTGTCAAAATTGTCAAAATTGTCAAAATTGTCAAAATTGTCAAAATTGTCAAAATTGTCAAAATTGTCAAAATTGTCGAAATTGTCAAAATTGTCAAAATTGTCAAAATTATCAAAATTGTCAAAATTGTCAAAATTGTCAAAATTGTCAAAATTGTCAGAATTGTCAGAATTGTCAAAATTGTCAAAATTATCAAAATTGTCAAAATTTTCAAAATTGTCAAAATTGTCAAAATTGTCAAAATTTTCAAAATTGTCAAAATTGTCAAAATTGTCAAAATTGTCAAAATTGTCAAAATTGTCAAAAATGTCAAAATTGTCCAAATTGTCAAAATTGTCAAAATTGTCAAAATTGTCAAAATTGTGAAAATTGTCAAAATTGTCAAAATTGTCAAAATTGACAAAATTGACAAAATTGTCAAAATTCAAAAAACTTACAAAATGGACAAAATTGACAAGAATTGACAAATTAGACAAAATTGACAAAATTGACAAAATTGACAAAGTTGACAAAATTGTCAAAATTGACAAAATTGACAAAATTGACAAAATTGACAAAATTGACAAAATTGACAAAATTGACAAAATTGACAAAATTGACAAAATTGACAAAATTGACAAAATTGACAAAATTGACAAAATTGACAAAATTGACAAAATTGACAAAATTGACAAAATTGACAAAATTGACAAAATTGACAAAATTGACAATATCGACAAAATTGACAAAATTGAAAAAATTGACAAAATTGACAAAATTGACAAAATTGACAAAATTGACAAAATTGACAAAATTGACAAAATTGACAAAATTGACAAAATTGACAAAATTGACAAAATTGACAAAATTGACAAAATTGACAAAATTGACAAAATTGACAAAATTGACAAAATTGACAAAATTGACAAAATTGACAAAATTGACAAAATTGACAAAATTGTCGAAATTGACATAATTGACAAAATTGACAAAGTTGACAAAGTTGACAAAATTGACAAAATTGACAAAATTGACAAAATTGACAAAATTGACAAAATTGAAAAAATTGACAAAATTGATAAAATAGACAAAATTGACAAAATTGACGAAATTGACAAAATTGACAAAATTGACAAAATTGACAAATTTGACAAAATTGACAAAATTGTCAAAATTGTCAAAATTGTCAAAATTGTCAAAATTGTCAAAATTGTCAAAATTGTCAAAATTGTCAAAATTGTCAAAATTGTCAAAATTGTCAAAATTGTCAAAATTGTCAAAATTGTCAAAATTGTCAAAATTGCCAAAATTGTCAAAATTGTCAAAATTGTCAAAATTGTCAAAATTGTCAAAATTGTCAAAATTGTCAAAATTGTCAAAATTGTCAAAATTGTCAAAATTGTCAAAATTGTCAAAATTGTCAAAATTGTCAAAATTGTCAAAATTGTCAACATTGTCAAAATTGTCAAAATTGTCAAAATTGTCAAAATTGTCAAAATTGTCAAAATTGTCAAAATTGTCAAAATTGTCAAAATTGTCAAAATTGTCAAAATTGTCAAAATTGTCAAAATTGTCAAAATTGTCAAAAATGTGAAAATTGTCAAAATTGTCAAAATTGTCCAATTGTCAAAATTGTCAAAATTTTCAAATTGTCAAAATTGTCGAAATTGTAAAAATTGCCAAAATTGTCAAAATTGTCAAAATTGTCAAAATTGTCAAAATTGTCAAAATTGTCAAATTTGTCAAAATTGTCAAAATTGTCAAAATTGACAAAATTGTCACAATTGTCAAAATTGTCAAAATTGTCAAAAAAATTATTGAAAAAAATTATTTTTTTGCTTAAGTAACAGGTCACTAATAAATGACTCATAGAGAGTTTCAAAAATGGTTGAAAGATTCAGTTATTTGTCCATTTTTAGAATAAGCTAAACCCCGCTTAAATTTTGAATGCGAGCTCACCCAAATAATGCCGATCATTTAAGTTTGCGAAAAAAAACTTGCTAATGGGTCCGAAAGGATTGGCCCTCCAGAGAGAGAGCCCCTCACTCTTTTCTGACAAATAGTTGCAGCAGTTGCTTCAGCGAAGCCCCGAACTGAGTCGAGAGTGATGAATTTATGCAAATACAGAAAATTGCGCTGTTATGAATGCAAATTTAAATTATAAAACGCTTATAGCGAGCAAGCACACTCTCTGTCGGTTTAGTCGAGAGTTTGTTGGAATCCATCCGTTTACTTTTTTTTTTTTGATTTCTTAAAAGAGTGGTTCGGTTTGAATTGTACCACCCGAACAAGACATCACCGAGAGTTATCTCATGAGCTCAGTTGGTAGCTGCAAGTAACGGAGCTTTACAACCCTCTGCCGGATCCCGTTTCGGAGGGGGGCTCCTAGGAAAGGATTTTGGGTGCAAGTGGTAGGACTTTTTAAGAGGCTCTCTAGCAGGGAAAAGTTTTGCACCGGATTCGATTCATTCCGGTTCGCTGGATTCCCGGATGATGGGGTTAGAAAATTTATTTCGAGGACCACCCTACTAGTTCAGGGGCTCAGCTGCTGCTTCAAAACGGTTCATTGAGCGCAAACGGAAAAGTACGCCCCGGAAGGATGATGGCTTGTCTATCATTCACTATTTATAGCCTTGCCTAGACACGAGGCGAGGCTTCGTGTGCCTGCCTGGAGAGAACAGGAAAAGATTTAAATAAATTTACATTTGAATAAGCTGATAATTGGAACGGAATAAGTGTTGGGCCTCGGAATGATAGGAATACCTCTATGAGTGAATTTTGCAGTTGCCGAACCAGGAATCAGAACGTTGTTATTTCTGCTGATGATGACAAACCGTCCGAAAGTGCACTATCGACTTCTCCCTATTCAATCATCTTGTTTTCCTTCTATGATTTCAGAACGACACCATTCGCATCATCTACATGTACCACAATCGGGATCCGAAGAACGGAGCTCAGGCCATCGGAACTCTGCCGGATCCGAACGAGGCCTTCAAAGATTCGGTCCCGCTATTTCTGACTCAGCGCGTCAACCAGGTCCCAATCGAGCTGGATTCCCGGACTCGGACCCTGGAGCTCCGCAACAAGGACGTCGAAATACCGATGGGCGACGACAATCTGCGCTGGTGCAAGATGTTCAAGCTGGACCAGTTCGTGCGGAAGCATCACATGATACGGGTAAGTTTATTTATTTTACTGAGACCCAATCAACGGAGGAGCCAAAAATGGTCGCCCCGCAGCCGGAGTCAATAAAAACCGATTTTATTTATTCAAATCAGGGCTCCCCGCATGGGTCTTTGTGTCGAGTAACGGGGGAACGAGCGAAAGATTAGATTTTTTTATAGGTTTTTTTTCTCTCTTGTTCAGTCGAAATCAAACAATTGCAAGTTATGGCCCGAACAGTAGCTTCCTGGTTTCAGTTTGCCAGCGCAATTGCTCCGGGAGTGCTCCTGGGGAGTTCTTCCCCTGGCCGCAATAAGTTTTATGATCTATCATCACCAGATCCCTGCTTCCAAACTGCATCCAGTGATGATGATGGGGGTACCCGGCTAGCGAACTAGCCGGGTCTTGTCTTGTCCCCAGGTTTTTGTTTGAGTACATGTAGCAGCAGCACATTTGTTTTCGCAGATAAATGCCACTGAGGAGAGGTCGTCGTGTCAGTTGATTCGAGAATCGAGACATACACGTTTTCTCCTCAGTCAAATAAAATAAGCCCGGTTGACGACGACGAACGTTTGCAATTTTGGCTACTGCAGCTTGGTTTACGTAACAAATGTTGAATAGTTACGGAGAAAGTCTTTGGTCTTCTCCATCTGCACGTTTGACGCCTAACGTTGCTAGTCACGGAGCTCGGGAAAAATGACTGTTGCTGTTACTGCCGTTGACATTCACGAAATCCCATTGTCGTTTAGGTTTTTTGCTCGAGACTTGGGCACTCTGTTGATCGTTGACAAATGTGCGCTGTGGTTTTGATGATTTTCCAGGGACCCTAAATTTGACAGTGGTGGAGTACTCTGCGTGTCAGTAATTTTATCCATGAATTGGACCAGTGGAATTCTCTAAGACATAACTTTGCATGCTTTTAAAAAACTTTCATTATATTTTTTTTTTCTTGCTCCGAAACTCCGAACATTATTCTTCTTAAGGGAAAAGGTGTACAAACCTTAAAGAATTGTGTATCAAAACAAAAGAAGCTAGAACAATTTAAATGCATAGTACTCTGAGTGTCAGTAATGTTATTCAATTCAATCAATGATATAGTTTTCAAAAACATAACTTTGTATGATGTAATCTTCAAAAAAAAAATTTTTCTTTTTCCGACACTCCGAACATTATTCTTTATAAGGGGAAAGGTGCACACACCTTGAGAAGAATTGAGTTGAGGCATAAAGTTATGCCAATCCACGATTATTAAATGCAAGTTTTGGTAAAAAATTGTTTTTCACAAGAAAGGGTTTTTTTTGGACTTCAAAACCTTACGCTGATCGAAACTGTCTGTGTGCCTTCTGAAATCATCTCAACTGAGAGGAATGCACCGTTTTTAACCGCATGGACTGAACTAAATCCTGAGAAGACGGTCACCATTTAAAAGTCAAAAAGTTTGCAGCAGCACCGCACTTAAACTTTCCTGCATAAAACCGGGAGCGCTCACCCGACTTGACTCGAACGGTTAATCTGCAACCTCAAAATAATTTTATAACTTAATAAAACTCCTCGAAAAACAAGCATCGGTGGGATTTTCCCACCGTTTGGAACCTTTAGGTTTAGTTTTTTTTTTCGGTTCAAGTACTTAGAATTTTCCGCAAACACATGCTAACCCCGGACGGCAGCTTCCCAAGCAATTCTATCGACTTGGCAGTCGCCATCAGCAGAACGGGGGGAAATAGTATAAAAGTTTAATCGTTTTTATTATGTTTTCCTTTCTGGGCGCTCGCTGCTGTTCAAGGAGTTTATGCGCGCCACTGCTGCATCAGCCCCGGTCAAAGTTTTAAAATTCTTCCGCTCGGTGCTTTACTTTCGCTTGCTCCCAAACAAACATGATGGCGGCCGGCCCCATTAATTAAGTCGATTCTCACGAATCTTGAAACAATTAAATCCAATCTTTATTTCCCGCGCTACTCGACCCATTCATTCGTCGAAATAAACCGACAAACCATTAAAACCTGCTGGGCCTCCCTTCCGAATGTTCCATCCCAAACGGGATTGATGGGATGGGAGAGGAATTACTCTACAGACATTTGCATCAACAGCAGCTAGCTCGATACTTGACTGATCGTTCGGTTGTTTATGTCTTCCCCTTTTTTACAGTACGAACCGGTCATCGAATCCCGCTCGAATCTCCCGTTCATGAAGCACATCATCCTGTACGAGTGCCAGGGTTCGACGCCGGAACTGGAAATCATGTCCCGGGAGCATGGCCGCTCCTGTATGAAAGCCGAGAAGGAACTGCTGACCTGCAACTCGATTGTGGCCGCCTGGTCCCGCGGATCTGAGGTAAGTCCCGATATGACAATTTCTCAACGGATGATACCTTTCACAGAATGTTTCATTGAAAGATTCCATCCATTCGTTAAAAGCTTACAACAAATCGCGCTCCTGACGCCCCGACTAATGTTACATTGTTTGTATTTCAAGCTGAAGCTAAAAAATTTATCATTGTTTTCCATTGAAAGCCTGGCTCCGCATCAAATCGACCATTATGAATTCTTTATTAGCGAAGGGCATGTTTTTATTCCCGGGCAGATAATATCGGCAGGCACGCTCGCTTCAGAAAGCATCAATTCGTCATTTGTCGCGGTCAAGCGTTTATGGCATGAAAATTCCTAAGTCGTTAATATTCGTTCACTGGAAGGCTGTCTGCGTTTCGAACCTCGGAAAAAGTTTTGCTTTTCAGAACAGCAGAGCAAGATGAACGATGGCCAATCGTTTAAATACTGCTGTGGAATTACAATTTGTCCGGATTTTTACCGTCTCGTCTTTCATATAGAAACAGAGATATTCTGTCGTTTTTCGTTTTTTTTTCTTTTCAATGGCCATTACTTACGAGGTTCAACAACAATGGTGAACGGCTATGAAATATAAATGGATTTGTTTTGATATGTTTTGGGACGGTAACGTGGGAAGCGTCCTGAAAAGGCCGTCCAGTCACATTTGATGCATGCATAATTGGCAGAAGATTCACCTGTGGCTGCGCTTAATAAGAGGATTAAATTGTATTTTTGACGCGCTCGCGCATACACGAAACACAAACTGCCAAAACCGGAAGCTCATCCTTGAATAAATTATTGGGCCCCGGCGGCGGCCGCTAGCCAATGTTTTGGATAATTAAACCACTTGATGGATTGCTGGAAGTGATGCTGCTGCTGCTGTTTCATTCTATGTGGATAACTGAATTTTTAATGACGATTTTATTTATGATTGTATCACAGCGCGGTTAATCCGCTTTTATTGTGCTTTAATCTGATCCAAATTGGAAGATTTTAAAGTGAGACGTTAAACTTTGAGTAATTCAACACAAAACCATTTCTCTACGTTTGAATGAAATGAAAAATTACAGAAAATAATCAAACATGAAACATTAATTTCATAACAATGGCATAAAAACAATATAAAAAATGCTCATAAATGATAAGAAACTGGTACAAAAATAACACATAAGTGACAAAAACGCAAGAGTCAAACGAAAATAAGACTGAAATAATATAAAGAACATAGACATGAATCAAAAATGAACACATATGTAAGAACACAAAAATACTACGTAAAATTTTAAATACACAAAAAAGGAACAGAATCAACAGAACAAAAAGAAACATAAGACACAAAGCGTACGAGAACATACAACAAAAAAAAATGACACTGTAATGACAAATAAAAGTCATAACTATGATACCAAAATTACAGAATAAACAATGTTAATTTGACAATTTTGACATTTTGAAACTTTTTTGTAATTTTTTGTCATTTTTGACATTTTTCACATTTTTTAAATTTTTGATAATTTTGACAATTGGGACATTTTACATTTTTGACATTTTGACATTTTTGACATTTTTGACATTTTTGACATTTTTGACATTTTTTACATTTTTGACATTTTTGACATTTTTGTTATTTTTGACATTTTTGACATATTTGACATTTTTCACATTTATTACGTTTTTGACAATTATGATATTTAACATTTTTGACAAATTTGACCATTGTGACATTTTTGACATTTTTGACATTTTGACATTGTTGACATTTTTGACAATTTTGACATTTTTGTCAATTTTATCATTTTTGACATTTTCGACATTTATTAAGTTTCTGACATTTTTTACAATTTTGATATTATTGTCATTTTTGACATTTTTGACATTTTTGTCATTTTGACACTTTTGACATTTTTGACATTTTAAGCATTTTTGACATTTTTGACATTTTAAGCATTTTTGACACTTTTGACAGTTTTTTATAAATTTAACATTTTTGACATTTTTGTTATTTTTGACATTTTTGTAGTTTCTGAATTTTTTTTTTTATTAATTTTGACATTTCTGACATTTCCGACATTTTTGAAATTTTTGACATTGTTGACATTTTTGACATTATTGACATTTTTTTACATTTTTGATAATTTCGACATTTTTGACAATTTTGTCATTTTTAACATTTTTGACATTTTTGACACTTTTGACACTTTTGACACTTTTGACATTTTTGACATTTTCGACACTTTTGACATTTTTGACATTTTTGACATTTTTGACATTTTTGACATTTTTGAAATTTTTGAAATTTTTGAAATTTTTGACATTTCTAACATTTTTAACATTTATGACATTCTTGACATTTTTGACATTTTTGAAATTTTTGACATTTTTGACATTTGTGACATTTTTGACATTTTTCACATTTTTCACATTTTTCACATTTTTCACATTTTTCACATTTTTCACATTTTTCACATTTTTCACATTTTTCACATTTTTCACATTTTTCACATTTTTCACATTTTCACATTTTTCACATTTTTCACATTTTTCACATTTTTGACATTTTTGACATTTTTGACGTTTTTGACATTTTTGACATTTTTGACATTTTTGCCATTTTTGAAATTTTTGACATTTTTGACATTTTTGACATTTTTGACATTTTTGACAATTTTGACATTTTTGACATTTTTGATATTTTTGATATTTTTGACATTTTTGACATTTTTGACATTTTTGACATTTTTCACGTTTTTCACATTTTTGACATTTTTCACGTTTTTCACATTTTTCACATTTTTTACATTTATGACATTTTTGACATTTTTGACATTTTTGACATTTTTGACATTTTTATATTTTGACATGTTTGGCATTTTTGAAATTTTTGACAATTTTTGACAATTAAGACAATTTTGACTTTCTTGACATTTTTGACATTTTTTTTTTGACATTTTTGACATTTAACATTTTTGATATTTTTGACATTTTTGACATTTAAAACATTTTTGACAGTTTTGACGTTTTTGACATTTTTTTTTGACAGTTTTGAAGTTTTTGACATTTTTGAAGTTTTTGACATTTTTGACATTTCTGACAGTTTTGAAGTTTTGGAGATTTTTGACATTTTTATATTTTTGATTGTTTCCTCATTTTTGACAGTTTTGACACATTTGACATTTTAGACAATTATTAGTTTTTTTTCAAGTTTTTCAGCTGACCCAAAGAGCTTGATTTGTTGTTTGGCTTTGTGCCTTTCTCTTAAGAGTTTCAAGTATGGTACTTTAAAACAATTTTTTTCTCCTTTTTTCCAACAGGGTTTCACCTTCCCGCTGGAGGCCGGCTACCCGCTAGATTCGTACCAGGCCCGTTTCTACATGATGGAAACGCACTACATGGGATTCCAGAGCAATTCGATCGATATGCGCCCCCGGATGGACAACTCCGGGCTGCGGCTGTACTACTCGACGATTCTGCGAAAACACGACGCCGGAGTCCTGTCGGTGGGGATTCAGCCCAATTGGAGGCACATTATTCCTCCGGGTCAGGAAAGGGTAATTTCCGAGGGTCACTGTATCGAGGAGTGTACTCAGCGGGCTTTCCCTCGGCCAGGAATTAACATTTTTGCTGTGATGATGCAAACAAGCCACATGGGAAAGCAGGTTAGGCTGAGGCAGATTCGTTATCGGGAGGAGTTGCCTCCGATTGCTCACGACTTGAACGCTGACGCCAACTATCAGGAGTTCCGGAAGTTGCACAGTCCGGTTAAGGCACTTCCGGGAGATCGATTGATTGCCGAGTGTACATATGATAGTACCTCGAGGAAAACGATTGCTCTCGGGGGATACACTTCCCGGGATGAAACCTGTTTGGTACTAAGTCTTTACTATCCGCGTCAGAAAGAGCTGACCTCCTGCCACTCGATCCCTAGTCTGCCGACGGTGCTCCATGCCGTCGGAATCAACGAGCTGGCCGCAGGAGCCAATCCCATTCGGATCGCTTCTCCGCCGGAAATCGCCGGCATGACCCTGGAGGAACGCCTTCTTTCCTACGATTGGAGGGTCAACTTCAACGCCTTCCAGTACGTGATACGGAAGGGTGCCTTCAAGCCACTTTGCTGGAGCGCCCGGAACACACCCATTCCGGTAAGTTTGAATTTTAATCAAAAGTTGCATCGAAACCACAACACCCACACACCCATAGAACAACCGACCTAATCAATCCGATACAAAAGAAAAGATCAAACGGAAACGGGGATCAGAAACACTGGGAGAAACCATAACAGAACTTTCAATCCCTTCGAGCATCTTGACCTAATTTGTGTCTCCCCTCGTCGTTAGCCTTTGATATGGATCCATCATTAAGCTGTTAAGTTTTTTTTGCTCTGGGCAGCTCCAAAGAAAAACCCACTCTGAAAGGGAGAGCAACGAAACTTTCCGAACGAAACCATACAGTCTCCCCAAAAGGGAACCGAAAATTTTAGTTTTCCATTCAAGTGGAAAAATGAGAGGAAAAAATTGAAAACTTCCCCCCCTGCCATTCACCATCTCCAGCTTCATCATTGAAGAAGTTTTGTTTCAATCCAACCAAATCAAAAAGCAGCTAACGGCAACTAGGGTCCAAATTTCCCTAAAGAGGATTATTTATTATACAATAGTTTGGCAAAGTGCTTTATAAATCAATTTCATGCAAATATTGAGGTTTTACGGTTCCTTGCATTTCGGGCTTATCCAAAGCCAAGGGAAGGTTGGTTCGTAATTTTTTTTTTTCGTTTCGTTTGGAAAACTATTCAATTCGAGCGGCTCCAAAGTTTCCCATCGTCAAACGCGAGCGCCGGAAACGGTGAGAGGTTATTGAATTTATCATCAATTGGGTCTAAACTCGGACAACGTTTTACAAGTTGATAAAGGATGATGAGTTTTCCGGGGTGAACTTTTTTAAACGATTGATTTCCCTCCTTTTTGGTGTGTGTTTTTTTCCACTTGACTTTCATTGTGCATTTTCTTATGACAGTTTTTTTCTTTTTTTTCTCTGCAGGGCACCGACAACATGGACGCCTACGCGCCAAACCTAACCCGGATCTGGCGCCCCACGCCAACCTGTGGCGCCTCAGTGACCACCGTTTCGAACAGTCTGGGGGCCAACAGCGTCAACCGATTCGTAACGGAACGGGAAACCAGTGCCCATCTTCCGGGCTGGACCCTGCTAGGTCCCGGGGACGATGAGGACGAAAGCAACAACGTCATCGAGGGTGCCGCCCGAAGCAAATCGATCCGCAGCTCCTCCGGGATGGGTTCCCTGATGGCCGCGTCCGGAGCCATCGTGTCCCGAGTGGCCCTCTTCGTCATCTTCATCAACACGGTCCGGATAGGGCAGGCCCTGGTGCTGTGGTGAGATTCCTCCTTCAGCAGAAGACACCATTCGAGTTAGCAATCCGAACCCTGCTCCTGCTCTCGGGGTCGTAGTGATATTCTATACAAATATGTAACTATAAAGAAAGAATAATTTTAGAAAAACCGAAAGAGAGAAAACGCGTTGACAAAATCGAAACACACAATCCACAGTGAGTGTAGAAACTCGTGAAACCTGCCCATAGAGGAGAGACCATAGAAAATATAAGACTGTTTCCGACCGAGGTGGCCGACATTAGTCCAAAGCCAGGTAGGGACCAAACTTAACCGAAGGTGAATCCACAATCGTGAAAGTAGAAGTCGGGGAAGGCAAACACACATATTTTTGTACAGTTTTTAAACCGTTTGCTGCGCATTGATTGAAGGAAAGGAGAATCAGATGGAAGATAGAGACGAAAAAATCAATCACGCAGGTAGTCTTTTTTTGGTGTTCGGTTTTCTACGAAGCCGCTAGTCATTTGAACAGATTCTGTTGCATAGTATTTAAATGTGGAGAAAAAAATCGGAGAAAAGAAGGATCCGAGAGTAAGATTTTTGTAAAAATAGATATAACGTGAAGAAATATTTAAAAACAAAACAAAGAGAATAAATATGGTATTAGAGAAGCGGAAGGTGTAGAAAAGGCGAAAGAAGCGCGTTTTTAGGTTTCCTCAGTTCGAGATACATTGAGCCAGTTGTTGAAATTGTAAATTTTTAATTGTATATATTCGATACACACCTTAGAAAATGCAATTCAATGTATTATTTTCTGTACAGACAAATAGGACTAATAATAAATTGATAAAATGGTTGAAAATTAATCCTTCGAATTGTGGTTTCAATATCCGAAAATATTGTCCATTAATTAATTATCTGCATAGTCTTGCGGTAAGGTCTTTTTGGATTTTCCACTTTGTACGTCTTTTTGAGAAAACATATCACAGGAAACTATTGCTGAAAGCTGAAATTAATTTGTTACTTTTGAAATATAATGATATTTCGATTTGTAAACGATTCGGGTAAAATTTTTCGTATTTTTCGAAAATCTCATGGCAATGAAATGGACCTGCATAACAACTTGTCTAGATAAATTTTGAAGAAAAACCTGTGGAATGTCGTCTATAAAAGCTCTACACGTGGTTTTGCAGTTTTTTTTAGATATGAAATTAAATTATGGGAAGTCGAACACAGGTGAGTATAATGAGATGGTCAGTTCTCAATCAACTTACAACAAAACAAACACTGTTGTGTGCAGTTTCCTAAAAAAAATAGAAGGATTGATGTGAAAATGTATCCATAGGATTATTTTTATGTGATAGTCACTTCATTTAAAAAGCTAAATTTTTGGTGAGAGACATCTGTGTCATCTATTCAATTTTTGCACCTACTTTTCCAACCAACGTGGTTCAGATGGTTTTCAGGAGATGGTCAACCAATTTCACAAACTGTGGATGGTCGTTAGAAAAATAAGAATTTTTAAAATTAAACTGTTTGCGATAATGTTGAAAAAATGAAATTTGTCCATTTGAAACCTGGTCGAGGGGCGAGAAACGTGATAATTTTAGTTAAAAGTTCTACAATTTTAACCGTTGGATATTTCCGTAAGATCTTTCTCAAGCTCAAACTCGCAAAGTCAAACAAAAATATGATCAAAACTTTGAGACAAGAGAGGGGCTTAAAGCAGTCAACCAAATATTTCTCTTTTTTCCATCATAACAGAAGTTTCTTCTGTGGAACTGAGCCTGCTTAAAGTTTTAGTGCCAATTTATAAATTATCAATAGGAAATTTTCCGCCGAAAAACTTTGTCGAAGACTGTAAAAAAAGTTATTAAATGTTTAGCACAGGTATGTCTTTATAAATTGGCAATTAGAATTTTTAAATTGGCACAAAAACTCATAGCCGACGCGGTTCCACATAAAAAACAAAAATGATGTTGATTTTCGAGTACAAAATATTCAATTTTCCCATAAAAACCTAAAAGTTACAAATTGCTCAAGTAAACGTTACTTAAAAATTCTGCAAAAAACCATGGATGACTTTTGAACCAAAACGTAGCTTTTCAGACCTCAGGGTTTGAGAAATTCAAAAATGACCCTAAATCGGCTCAGTCTAATGCTGCAGTCCTAATTAAGCAGATTTCTGTAAAAACTGGCTTCAATAAGTTTTATTGGTTGCTTAAATAAGGCTGGCCACAAAACCGGGAATTGAAAATCGACCTGGGAAAAACCAGGAAAATCCGGGAATTAAGATCTGAAACCGTGAAAAATTCACAAGGCAGTCAAAAATAAATGTTTGATATCGGATCAGGGATTGCAAGCAAAATTCGGAATTCAGAATCGTTATTTTATTTTCCGAGTCGAAATTCAACAGTTAAAAAATTTTTTTTTCGTTTTCGTATGCTTTGACATTCAAACTTTTTTGATTTTGGTTCATGTTCCCCATGACATTAAAATCATTTCAAAAATATCAATCAATCATATGAAAATCATAAGAAAAACAAACTTAAGTTTTGATATCAGTACTCTTTGTTGTAAACTTGAATATGTTAAAAAAAATGTGACTTTTATAAAGCTACTAGCTGATCCCATACGAACTCCGTTTCGCGTTCAACTTGGAAAATGCCATAAACAGTTTGTATAAAAATCGATTGCCAAGCATTTTTCAGATGCACTTCCTAATTCATTGTTAAGTAATAATTGCAAAAATATTGGACGATCACTTTTTCTGTCGTCTGCTACTAAATTTGAAATCAGGAATCAATTTACCGTGCCAAAAAACCCCGTGTATAAATTTCGACTCGATCCTTGCATAACAACGCAATTATTGCCACAAAGTCAAACCCCTTTCGATGGCCTCTGATACAATCTTTGATATTTGAAATTGATTGCCCTTCTCTCAAAACTCCCGTTTGCAAATTTTCAAAGCAATCCAGTGCATAATAACGTCAATATTGTTAAAAACAGTGAAAAAATAATTAATATAGGCGATCCCTTTCATCGACCCCTGGTTATGGGTCGTATGAGTTCTCTGCACCTAAAGAGTTATTTTTGCTGTTTCAGATAATCCCTTCTATGATTACATTGACTTGTCACGGTGTGCATCATGGTACCACACTGATCTTAAAGAGCAGCACTTGGAATGAATATTGAATCCAGATACTCATTTTGGCATCTTGCGTTGCTCTTGATTATCAGTTGTACCTCGTGCCAATGCAAGATGTGTGTAGTCACCCTATGCTATGCTATGCTATGCGACCCCTTTCGTCGACCCCTGGCAAAACATTTGACATCTGAAATCGATTGCCCGTCCCCGAAAACTACCGTGTGCAAATTTTCATCCCAATCCGATGTCAAATAACGACGATATTGCAAAAATATTGAAAGGTTTATATGGACGACCCCCTTTGCCGACCCCTTACACTGAATTTCAAACCAGAAATCCATTGCTTGTCCCTCAAAACTCTCGTGTACCAATTTTCATCTGAATCCGATGTATAATAACGACAATATCGCATTAACAGTGAAAAGTTAATATGGACGACCCCTTTGGCCGACCCCTGTTTGTAATTTGGATAAGTGAAATCAATTGTTTGTCCTTAATAACTCCTATGTGCAAATTTTCATCCCAATCCGATGTATAAAAACGTCAATATCACTAAGTTACTGAAAATTTAATATGGACGACCCCTTTTACCGGCCCCTTAAACTGAATTTGATACCTGAAATCGATTGAACGTCTCTCAAAACTATCGTGTACCAATTTTCATCTGAATCATATGTATAATAACGTCAATATCGCTAAAACAGTGAACAGTTTATATGGACGACCCCTTTGGCTGACCCCTTACACAAAATTTAACACCTGAAATCGATTGCTCGTCTTTCAAAACACGCATGTGCAAATTTTCAACACGATTCGACGAAAAGTAACGTCAATATCGCGGAAACAATATTTGTCTTCTATGGACGACCCCCTTCAAAAGGGGTCATCCGAAAATCTGAAAACATTTTTCATCTTTCCTGGTCCTAATGAGCATCCATGCCAAATTTCAGCTCTCTAGCTCTTAAGACGGCTGAGTCTATAGAGGACAAACAAACAAACAAACAAACAAACAAACAAACAAACAAACATACAGAAATTGCTTTTTATATATATAGATAAAGTTTCAAAACAATAAAAAAGAAACTTCCTCTCATTAGCGAACTGTTGGTTTAAAAGATTCTTCAGAGGGCCTGGAACATTTTTTTTAAGCTGAGCCTTCTAAATTCACTAATTTAGTGGGTGCCAATGTAGGAACTTTTATTTGCTTTTCTAAATTCACTTTTTGTTTTGTTCAAATAAGTGGTATTCATTTATTCTGAAAATTATGAATTACAGTTTGTAAACCTTGAGTACTTTACGATTATTCCAAACATTTTCGAAAATTTAGGAAAATACGGATAAATTAAAAATTTTCAATTAATGGCACGAATTTGAAGAAATAAAAACAAACTCCAGCGAAAATTTACTGCAAAAAAGGAAAAAAAAGTGATGAAAAATATAGAACTGGATCAAGCTCATGCAATTACCAAAATATGAAAAACTGTCATTTTTTCCGTGAGTTCCCAGTAATAAAAATATTTGTGTGATGTTCAAATTTTCGTATTTTGGTCAAACTTGTGAATTTGTAAAGTTAAAAATAAAATGTTTTGTAATACTTTTGACAAACAATTACTTATAAAAATACTATGTAGAAATTAAATTTTCAGTTTGAAACGTCTTATTATTTGCATTCACTTCATTTGACGTTTGAAAGCTACTGAGATTTCTATTATGTTAATTTTAACAAATTTACAAACGAGAGCAGAAGTAACTCACGGTGTGTTTTCGGAAGATGTTAAAAAGAAAAAAAAACACTCTATTTTTTCATAAAATAAAAAAATAAGCCTTTTCTAAGTCATTTCCAGGCAAAATTAAAATATTTGGTCGGTGAGTCACCATACGATTTGTTTTTTTTTGAAAATTTATAGTCTACTAGCTGACCCGGTGTGCTTTGCAACACCTTTCAAAAACAAATAGTATTTTCAGAAATTATTCAAATTTTTATTGTTTTGTTGGCATTATTTTAAATCAAATTATAGCCTAATTCTAAAGCAACCGCTATAAAATGAGACCTGCAGCTGGAGTTTTGAACTGCAAAACAAAGATGACTGAAACTATTTTTTTTGAATCTTGAGCTATAAATTTGTGTTAAAGATCTGTTTCTTTAAACTTCACCCTGAGCTGGGAGGGCCCAAATTAATCGTACGCAAACAATCTAATTTAAAAAATATGGTTGTTTTTGCTTGATATGTTCTAGATTTATGCTAAAAACTGATAAGAGAGCCCCCTCCCCTGTTCTTTCTTTCACCTCCTGCTGAATGGAGGTCGTGATCTTTAACCCTCATCCGCATTAGGGTTGTGGTGGATGCCCCCACTAGCTACGCCCATGCGATCATTCTATCGCGACGGTCCAAGGTTCAGTCCTTTATGCTGACACAAGCAAAAGGAAACTGTACTTCGATCGTCCGATGTTTGTTTATGCTGACTACGCGTAAGCTACGTGTAGGTCGCCACCCGAATGTAGGTTTAAGAAATGGATAATAAAATTAATCTTAGTTAGACTCCCAACTTGACCGGATCGTTCGATCGAGATATCACTCCCCTTGTTTCCCTAACTAACGCGGGACAAAACATGGCGATCCAGGCCAGAATTAGCACAAAGTGTACAAGTTCAATGTAGATAGCAGCATCGAAGTGAAGCGCATTACCTGTGCGGGACGGAAATTGATGAAAATAACCATCTACAATTGTTTAACAAGAGTGAAAAGTGAGCAGTTCATTTCAATGTAGATAGCAGCATCGAAGTGAAGCGCATTACCTGTGCGGGACGGAAATTGATGAAAATAACCATCTACAATTGTTTAACAAGAGTGAAAAGTGAGCAGTTCATTTCAATGTAGATAGCAGCATCGAAGTGAAGCGCATTACCTGTGCGGGACGGAAATTGATGAAAATAACCATCTACAATTGTTTAACAAGAGAGAAAAGTGAGCAGTTCATGTATGTGACTTTTATAATAAATAAAGCCTAAATATGGGGTGGTTCTCTGCTGACGAAACCGTCGTCGCGCAGAACACTTCCAAAGAACATTCAACCATCGCTTGGGCGTTGGTAGTGATTGCCGCTGCTTTAATTAGCTACGTGCTTCTTAAAGCACATTCGCGATACACCGTGGCACGCCTACGGGATATCCAGCAAAGCCAACCAACACGAGTGCAGCTGGAATAATAAGAATAATAAGACGTTAAATCTTTGCACCCGATATTGTTAAAGTGGAAGTTCTGAGAAGTGTGTGCTGAGTGAAAAAGCAAATCATCCTGTGAATATGGACATCACGGCTGCCGCACCACACAATCAAGCGACTGTATATCGGCAAAGCTGGGAGATCGAAGCCGAGTACTCGTCTAGTATGGCCGATTTGAATGTCAACAGTAAACAACCGGAGCCCTGAGGGAATCGCTCCTGGGGGACTACAGAGAATTGATGGGGACGTTGGAAACGTACCTCAGAATGGGAACCGGATCTAGATAAGTATCTATATGTTTAATTTAAAAAAAAAAAAAAAAAAAAAATTTAAAATAATGTTTTTAATGTATAGAGTAGTCAAAAAGCTAAAATAATATTTCGACTTTTAGGAACAAACAACAAACAGAAAAACAAAACATGGAAAACGAAAACAACCAACAGAGGAAGAGAACAAATGAAGAGAAATGAAAGACAGAAAAAAAAAAAAATAATAATAATAATCGTAAGTAGAAACTGTATTTTTAGAAATAATGCCAGGAAAAGCAATAATGCCGCCCAAACTTGACCTTAGCTTAGCGATAAAGGTGGTAAAGCCATTCGATGGCACCGCCATAAAACTTCAAAATTGGATCGAAAGTGTGGAGTTATTGAGCGACTACTCAGAAGGGGTCGCAGAAGTGACAACCCTTAAATTTTTAAAAACAACGCTCGTGGGCGCAGCCCATGGAGCAATTGACAATGCAACTACAATCGCGGAAGCTGTAGAAGCATTAAAGAAAAAATTCACAATTCGAGTAACGCCGAAGGCTATAGAAAAAGAAATGATGACCAAAAAGCAGAATGCAAAGTCGATATCGGATTTTGGAACCGAAATTGAACAACTCTCTGCCAAGCTAGCTGCAGCGCACGTATCTATGGGTACGTTCGCAAATGAAGCGGCATCTACAAATATTGTACAGCCAATTGCTGTACAAGCATTTACCGATGGACTTAAGGACCCATCGGTCAAATTTTTCTTAAGAGCACGAAACCCGACAACTTTAAACAAAGCGGTTTCAGATGCTCTGGAGTGTCAAGCAACACCCCATCAGGAAAACAGTGTTGACACTCTAATGGCACTCTGGTGCACAACCGGAAAACCGTCATATAGAGGCAATGGACAAAATCAATGGAGAGGCAGAGGCCACCCTAGGGGACATGGTTCCTACAGAGGGAATAATGGATACCGTGGAAGAGGTAACCATTATACCAACTACAACCGTGGTTACAACAATAACAACTATGGAAATAACCATAGCAACCAAAACCAAAGAGGGAATAATCGAAGAGGTCGAAACGGTCCACACATGGCAAACATTGCCGAAGGACAACAACAACAAATTCAACAACAACAACCACAACCCCAAAGACAAGAACGAGAAAGGGAAGAAGCCAATCTGATTGATCTTTTTCGCTAATTTTAATGCGAAAAAGGCTCTCAGAGTAAAATTTTTATTATTTGGTAAAGAAGTAGAACTAATAATTGACAGTGGAGCATCTTGTTGTATTTTGGACAAAAGATGTCTCCCTGAAATTTTCAATATAAATAATTCACAAACATTGGAAATAAGTGGTGTAAACGGAGTTACCAGCACGCTGGGATACGTTGAAACTTTTGTAGGATACAATTCTGTAGAATATCCCATTAAATTTAATATAATAGAGAGTTTACCGGATACAGTTAATGGTTTAATTGGTACAAATTTCCTTAAGGAGTTCGGAGCAAACATTGATTTCGCAAGAATGAAGATGGAACTCAAAAACCCAAATCACGAGTATTTTACAATACCGGCTAGAACGGAAATTGTTAGATACATCGAAACTAATTTTTTTGAAACGTGTGTTGTATTGAATGAGGAAATACAACCACAAGTATTTGTTGCAAATGCTATTGTACAACCGTCAAACGGAAAAATACCCATACGAATGATCAATGTTAAAAACAAACCAGTTCAAATTTCAAATCTGAAACCAACAATCAAGCCAGCCAGTGAGTATTTGATACTGGCGATGGATTATAAGAATGATAAGTCAGACAGAATCCAACAGCTTTTCAAAGAATTGGATTTGAGTCTTTTGCCAAAAACAGAGAAACAGCATATGGAACAAATTTGCACAAAATATGCTGATATATTTTGTCTTGAAAACGACAATCTGACTGTAACAGATATCTACAGTCCAGTGGTTAAAATAAATAAAGAAGCCCAGCCAATTTATAGTAAACCCTATAAATTGCCGCAAATGCAAAAGTCGGAAGTAGAAAAGCAAATTCAAAAGATGGTAAAGAACCAAATTATTGAAAAGGCCACTTCCGCATGGAATAGTCCAATATTGCTAGTGCCCAAAAAATCTGCAAATGACAAGAAAAAGTGGAGACTTGTTATAGATTACAGGAAGCTAAATACGGTAATTGAGGATGATAAATTCCCTTTACCTAATATTGAAGACATAATCGATACACTTTCAGGTGCTCGTTATTTTTCGCATTTAGACTTGTCACAAGGATACTATCAATGCACCCTACGTCCAGAAGATAGACCAGTGACAGCTTTTTCGACACCATCCGGACAGTATCAAATGACGAGACTGCCGATGGGTCTCAAAATAAGCCCCTCATCATTTTCCCGTCTAATGACGATAGCGATGTCAGGGTTAGATATGACAAAATGTCTTGTCTATTTAGATGACATTATTGTCTTTGGTAAGTCAATTGAGGAACACAATAGGAACCTCATCGCAGTTTTTGAAAAACTTCGAAAAGTCAATCTAAAATTGAATCCTAAGAAATGTAATTTCTTTAAAACAGAGTTAATCTACTTAGGACACTTTATATCCGCTGAAGGAATAAAGCCCGATCCTGCTAAAATAGAAGCAGTGAAAAAATGGCCTATTCCGAAAAATGCGGACGAGGTGAAGCGTTTCGTAGCGTTTGCGAATTATTATCGCAAACATGTTAGAAATTTTGCAGCAATATGCGCACCACTAAATCTTCTAACAAGAAAGAATACACAATTCAATTGGAGCATTGAATGCAATGAAGCCTTCAATACTTTAAGAGAAAAATTTATAAATCCACCTGTACTTGATTTTCCTGATTTTGGTAAAAATAATACCTTTACGTTACATACGGATGCATCTGGGTATGCAATTGGTGCAGTTCTTTCCAATGGAAATGGCAGACCGGTTGCATATGCTAGTAAATCCTTAAACCAGGCTGAGACTAGATATCCAACTATAGAGAAGGAACTGTTGGCTTTAGTGTGGGCAATCAGACATTTCCGACCGTACCTTTACGGAAGAAAGTTTATTGTTCATACTGATCACAGGCCATTAGTTTACCTGTTTTCTTTAACAGATCCTTCAAGTAGACTAACCAAATTTCGGTTGGCACTTGAGGAGTACGATTTTCAAATTAATTATATTCCCGGAAGAAATAATGTGATAGCGGACGCGTTATCACGCATTTCGATTTCCGATCTAAAAACTATGACAGAAACAACAATGACAATGATAACACGGTCAAAATCAAAACAAATCAAAGAAACCACTGACACGGAAGGAACTGATCAGCCTCAAGAGTCAAATGTGGAATATATGGAAATGGAAGTATGTCCAAATATAAAAGAAATTGAAATAACCCCACAAAAAATAAGAATACCGCAAACTCAAACGTTAACTCACCTACGGGGAGTAATGAAAAAGGTAGCGGATTATATAAAAAATTTAAAAATGAACGTATGCATACTATTAAAAAGAAAAAAGAGCGCTCAACATCTTATGGAAAATATCCATGAAATAAAAATGAAGGATATACCGGATATAATTATTATAGGGGAACACATAAAAGTGATAAAAGAAGACATACAGAAAAAGATAATAATGAACGACTATCATGTCCTACCAACGGCAGGCCATGCAGGCATCAATAGAACTCTGCACACTATCCAGCAAAGATTCTATTGGAAGAATATGAAAAAAGATATCAAAGTTTTCATTGATTCGTGCCAGTTATGCCAGAAAAACAGAATCATAAATAAACCCAAAACACCAATGATAATCACAACAACAGCTGAAACTGCGTTTGAAATAATTTACTTAGATCTTGTTGGTCCTTTACTGCCTAGTGCAGAAGGTAACCGATATATATTAACAACGCAATGCGACCTGACAAAGTTTATTACGGCAACAGCCATTAAAAACAAAGAGACAGAAACGGTAGCGAAAGCTTTTGTAGAAACCATTGTTTTAAACTATGGGATTCCAAAAAGAATCGTAACAGATAGAGGCAAAGAATTCATGTCGAATCTATTTTCGGATATATGCAAATTACTCGAAATAGAAAAACTGAATTCAACAGCATATCACCACGAAACAATCGGTGGACTAGAAAATTCTCATAAAAACTTGGGAAATTTCTTACGTATATATAGTGAGAAATCACCCTTGTATTGGGACAGTTGGTTAAAATACTACCAGTTTGCGTTCAATACTACAGTCCACACAACGACAAACAAAACACCATTTGAGCTAGTTTTCGGTAAAATCTGTAATTTGCCATCAAACCTATCTGACGCCGAGACAGTTGACCCAATATATGACATTGAGGATTATTCAAAAATTTTAAAAATTAAATTGAAATCTTCGCAACAAGCAATCAGGGACAAAATAATACAAGAGAAAATAAAACGAGTTGAAAAATTCAACAACTTGGCGAAACAAATGAATTTTAACAAAGGAGACTTAGTGTTATTAAAAAATGAAACTGGGTCCAAGATGGAAAATATATATGTAGGTCCATACCAAGTATTGGAAGATTTAGATCCAAACATAAAAATTTCAATTCAAGGAAAACAAGATTTTGTACACAAATGTAGAGTAAAACCATATATAGGACGTGTGGTGGATGTTTAGAAAATAATACTAATAATAATAATAGTAATAATAACAATAAACCATAATTGTAATTCACCATAATAAATCATTGTAACACTTTATTCGAAACACTAGATGATCTTCAGTTAAATATATTTATACAATATTAGTTTTTGCATTAACAGTTCAAGAAACAATATCTCAATGTAATCAATAACAATATCAATTAGTAACAACTTATCAACAAATCAATTTATTGCTTATTATACTACTATAAATAAGAAGAAGACTATAACAACTTTAAACTTAATTTAAAAATTAAACAATAGCATAATTTTTAAATTTTATAAGAAAGGGCGTGTGGTGGATGCCCCCACTAGCTACGCCCATGCGATCATTCTATCGCGACGGTCCAAGGTTCAGTCCTTTATGCTGACACAAGCAAAAGGAAACTGTACTTCGATCGTCCGATGTTTGTTTATGCTGACTACGCGTAAGCTACGTGTAGGTCGCCACCCGAATGTAGGTTTAAGAAATGGATAATAAAATTAATCTTAGTTAGACTCCCAACTTGACCGGATCGTTCGATCGAGATATCACTCCCCTTGTTTCCCTAACTAACGCGGGACAAAACAGGGTGTCATTTTGACACCATTGCAAGTTTGAAGGCTTGTAACTTTTTTCAGAAGCTTCAAAATACAAAAATCATTAAATCATTATTTCGTTTGTCGGCTTCGCTCTCTGCCCGAATAACCACCCACCGTACCTACTCGGAGAGCAAACAAACACGTTTTCCTGGACGAGGTGCTTGTAGTTCTAGAAATTCAGGAATGATTTTACGTTTATAATTTTCATATTTTTGTGAAATCTCACAGCGTGAATTGCAGCACCTCACTAGAATGAAGATTAAATGTGCTTTCCAATGAATATACTCTTGGTTGGTCCAAACAAAGTAAAAGCACTGATAATCCGGGTACAACCTGACGGTGGACCACAAAAACAGATGAAATTTCAATTTGTAAAAAAATCGCGCAAAGTAGTGAATTTTGAAAAATTCCAGTAAATTCAATTTTTGTTGCATCAAAAATCTAATATTAGCAAAATGTTGGAATTTTAATACATTTTGTAGTCATATTTTTTTCAAAACTCTACTATCGCTCAAACAATATTTACCGGCAATCGAATGAAAAGTAGATTTTTTAGACCACTTTTTTGAACTTTTTGTGACCATTTCATTAAAAAAAATTTAAAAAAATATTTCATGTCTTCATGATGTAGGCATTAACTTCAGCTTTCATATGCATAAGACAAATATTTTTTTGGACGTGTAAAATATGAACTACAGCAGTTTTCGTGAGGCATGTTTTTTCGGGTTTCTTTTCTTTCATGCTGAATAACGAGAAAACTAGTAACTTTAGCTATATATAATGTTCTAAACATATTTCACTGACATTACAAGGTTTCTTTTGATGTAAGTTTTGTTTAAATCGGTCTAACACGCCAAAAGTTATAACGATTTGAGCTTGTGGTGTCAAATTGACACCACAAGTGCTGATTGGGGTAATGAAATCTAATGCGGATGAGGGTTAATAATCATACCCATTTTTTTCGTTCCCGAAAATCCTCTTATATCAAATATAGTTCCATTGATTGGTTGATAAGCTTTACAGCTAGCTGATTTTTAAGCTTTACAACGAAATGTATATGGAGCCTTCTCCTTTCTTCCCCTCTCCACACTGTAAAGCGTATGGGTCTAAAACAATCGTAGAAACATATCTCGTAACCAAGTACTTTTCCATGTCATATTTGTGTCCATTTGTTGGCTTCGTTAGAACTTATTCGTTGAGAACTTATGCTAATAAAATTATACTGGGCTCACCTCCCTCCTCCTACTCACTAAAAGTGTGTCATATAATCATAGAATCATACCAAAATGATTTTCATGTTAAGTTTTGTCCATTTCTCGGATTTTGTAAAAAAAAAGTTAAATGTAAGCCTCCTCTTCCCCTCCTATATTCCTAATTATATCATCCTATTGCAAGAAAGGAATTGTTTCACATAGAAAAAGTATTTTTCGTACTCAAATGCTTTTTGATGCCAAATTTGGTTTCATTTGCTCGATTAATTCTCGAGTTATGCAAAAACATTGTATGGAAGCCCCCCTTTCTTCCTTTATATCTGTCCGCTAAAAAAGATGAAGCCTCAATTTATAATAGAAACATTTCTCGTATCCAAATATCCTCACATGCCAAATATGGTTCAATTTGATCGATCAACTCTCTAGTTATACTGAAAATTGTAAGGGAGACCTCTACTCCCCCTTTTCATCCACCTCTTTGAAGGAGTGAGGGATACCAAATATTCATAGAAGAATTTCTCGTACCCAAATATCGTACCATGCCAAGTTTGGCTCTATTTGCTGTTGTAGTTCTTGAGAAATGCAGTAATAACTGTATGAAACTTCCCTCCCTCTTTCCTTTCTCCCGCTGGAAAAAGGAAGGGGTCTTAAATAATCATAAGAATATGTCACGTTCCCAAATACCCGCCCATGCTAAATTTCGTTCCATTTGCTTAATTAGTTATTGCGTTATGTAAAAATTTTAAAAGAGGCCCCCTTCACCCTTTATATCTCCCTACTGGAAAGAGGGAGGGGTCCCAGATAATCATAGTAATATTTGTCGTATCCAAATACGCTCCCATGCCAAATTTGGTTCCATTTGCTTTATTAGTTTTTGAGTTATGTATAAAAATATGAAAGAGGGCCCCCCCTCCTTTCTACTGGAAAGAGGGAGGGGTCTCAAATAATCATTGAAATACTTTTCGTATCAAAATACCTATCCATGCCAAATTTGGTTCCAATATCTTGATTAGTTTTCGAGTTATATGAAAAATTCTAAGGTACCCCCCCTCCTATCACCCCACTGAGAGGAGGGAGAGGTACCTTATATTCATAGAAATATTCCCCGTCCCCAAATACCACCCCATGCCAAATTTGATACCATTTGCTTGATTGGTTCTCGAGTTATGCAAAAAATTGACTATTGTTTGGGGCCCCTCCCCCCTTCCTGTTAGGGGGAGGGGTCTCAAACTATAATAGGAACCTTCCCCTGCCTCCAATACCCCCACCTGCCAAGTTTCAAGCAAATCGGTTCAGTAGTATCTGAGTCTATAGGGAACAGACAGACAGACAGACAGACAGAAATTCATTTTTATATATATAGATATTTATAAATTTTCGATCTGAAAAATTATTCCAATGCAATGGAAAAGAAATGTTTTTCTTTAAAAAACTTTTTTTTTTCATTTTTATTCAAGTTTTTGTCATTTTGAAACACAATAAAAAATTATATATCTAGAATGATTAGTGATTTGGATTGAAACAATTATAATATGAAAAATTTATTTGAAATTTGTTATTTGGAATATCTTTGTTGTAATAGCTGCTATCCAAATGTTACTTGGAAAACTAATTCTGGTGTACTGAAATTGAAAGATAGATTAAAACAAAGTCCAACATCCTTTGATTGGTTTCCAAGGAAAAATTAAAAAAAAATCTTTTTATTTTCTTAAACTTGTTCTTCCCATTAATTCCACAATATTTGTATTCTCAGATACATATGAATGCGCTTCGCGTTTAAGAAAAAAAAATTGATTATACCACTTGTTTTTGGTATTTTTAAATTACTTTTACCTCAGATTAAAATTTTAACAAATCTCAGCAGACCAGTTTTCAATAGAATTTTAAAATATAAAATTTAGTAAGAAGTAAAAGCTATTGCACTGAAATCCGACATTTTTGGCTAAATAACATCAAATACAAATAAGTTCTTCTCACATTGAAGGTGAATAAATGTTCTATCGATCATCAGAACTTAATTTTTGCGTAAGAATTTGAATACTGTTGACATTTTTTAATTAATGGATTAAAGCTGAAACTCTTTTTTTCAGGAGAATTTTCAATTTCCTCAATGGTTAAAGACCAGATTCCTACAATTTATGATTTTTTTAGTTTTTATGAATTTCGATTTTGTCACTCGGAGTTGAAACATCGCGAGGGGGGGCAATAAAAAATAATGCGAAAAACAAATAAATTGGAATACATTGCACGAAAGCTTGTATGCAACAAAGATGCATAGAATATCATGGCACAAAACCTAAAAAACAAGTAATTTTTTATCGACAAATTTCATAAAATCAAGAATACAAAAGGTGGAATAATTCCATCTTCAAAAATTTGTTTTTTCGTCTTGTAATCTTTCGGATTTTTGTTTTTTTTCGAAATTTACATTGAATACTTCAAACTTTATTTATTTCCCCCTTCGGGTTTTTGAAAATTTCGAAGGGTGGGATTGACAAAATAGGAAATTGATATTTGTTCCAGCCATATTACCAATCATTTCTTGAGGTTATTACCACAATCGGTACAAAATTGTAGAATTGATGATTGTTTTACTGTAACATTGATGTTTCATTAATATTCTAATAAAATTTAATAATCATGAAGAACTGCAGTGTATAGTAGAATTACTAAAAAAACTTAAAAAAAATACACATAACTTCAGCCACCGACTTAAACTCAGTTGCTTGGTTTTAACATTTTTCGTTTACTTGTGAAAATGTTTTCCAAATGATGTTCTGCTTATCATTTGTAAAACATTTTTACAAGTAAAAAAAAATTTCAAAAAAAATCTCAAAAAGCTGATGTAAAGAAAATTGAATTAACAGAATTAATAAGTTAATAAGTTTAATCAATAAATAAAGAAACTTTAACATTTACAAACAGGAACTAGAGACTAAAATATTATTTTAAATAAAAAAACTCGCGAACCAACGGATGGGAATTAATTATTCATCATAAATTTTAATATGACTTATTCATCCCAAAAAGCCTCTCCTAGATATTTTCAAAGTGGCATAATTTTTTTTCAAGACAATATTTTTGAAGAATTAGAAAATTTTGCTATCGTGTCTTTAGTAAACTTGTGAATCTAGATAAAATACACAAATGACACATTCCACCGTGATGTGAAATCGCTTTTCCGGACTTTTCTGAACTGTTATCATTCTAAAAGCCAACCAATTTACTTAAATATTAAATTAAAGCATAAATTAGCAAACGGTCGCAAATTGAATTTTTTTCAAAATGAATGTAATTTGATCATTAAAAAAATTAAAATGGTAAAAATGGTTTTTGTTTTGATCGATTATTTTTGTGACGCGAATTCACGCTAGAATTGATCAATTTTGACAACTTACAACTCCTGTTCACTCTGTGGAAATAGAATATCGGAGTTTTCAAATGAGTTGTAGAAAAATCAATTAGGGTAAATGTACCCGACCTTGGCACCTAAGGCATGGTGTACCCTTTTTATCAACATTCCAACCTTCCTGTTGAGTGCGCCATAGAACATCCTTTGAAGAATTTACTTGCTAACATGCTTAGAATTCAACAAAAATATGTTTTCTCTATAGAACCTTCATTATTGTGAGCAAAATGCATGCGAAGTACTCACTGCGGTGCTCCATTTACTTGGCCGCCGTACCAATTGTTTGCCGTTTCGATGATCCGATTCTTGGCCCCCAGCAAAGTGCAATAGATCTTTACCAACAATGCTCAATTGACAGTTAACAGAATCGTTGGCTATTCTGAATATGAGGCCACTGACAGAATGACGTCAGCTGAGCGTAAAGTTCTATGCGACGATGGAACACCGGGCTTCACTCATACAACAAAAAGGCATTTGAAAACATTGATGAAATTTGGTTGGAAGGGAAGCACAAAATAAGCTTTCATTTCAAAAAGTCGGAAGTCCAGAATTTCCACAATTTTTTTTTTTATTTTTGAAACTTTAAACTTTTTACTCAAATAAACAAAGTGATGATTATAAACACCTCAAGTTGTTTCAAAATATTTGTATATGAACAAGAATCATTGGTTTATGAATGACAAACAAACCGATTCAGAAACGAATTATGTCCGCGAGTGGTTTGAACTTTCTTTTTTTTATGAACATTAAATCCCTTTGATGAAATCTTAACTAACATATTATGTAAGAAAACTTTTTAAACTGAACACTTCAAAAATTTCTCCAATATGTATATAGTAAGTTACTTATGAAGGACTGATAAAATCTTAATAAAGCCAATCAATCTAGGAAAAGTATTTCAGATGGCATGGGCTTATCAAGACTAGCCCAGGTTTTCAACGTAGAGTTTTAAAAAAAGTTGGTGTGGTCAAGCTGCCAGAATATTGAGGTAAAATATTCGTTTCTGGCCCCGATTGAATCACATTCCTCGAAATTTTTTAAAGAGATTTCACAGTTCATCATTTTTGCGAAGTTTTTTGAGACAATTTCATCAAAATAAAAATCAACTTGAAAGGAAGTAATACTGAAAGGTTTGAACCGTGTCAAATAAACTTATTATTACAAAAAATGACTTGAACGTGGTTGTTGTGAAAGTGGTATTGTAACGTTGAATTGAACTTATTTTGAACTATTCTCATCGACTAAATTTTTCCAAATATTGGAAAAATTGCTTGGATTTTCTGATTTTTTTTTTAAATTTCCCGACTTGAATGCTAACTGGACAAATTCAGGAATGCTAAGCCTAACGACAAATTCATTTACGAAATTTCTATCGTTCTGTGCATCATGATGTGTTGTCATTTATAAATCATTGTTTAAATTTTTCCTTTTGAGTTTTTATAGACCATAAGTTGATAGTAAAATACTCTAAGAGACTTGCGATTGCAACACATAGGGTTATTTCCACTACGAAACAACTATCTTCATATTGTGGAGTTTGGCTTCATAAAGTAAGAAATTGAAAAATTCCTTGAAGGGTATTTTAAAATTTTGCCCTTTTGAATTTGTTAGCTGAGATTATGAGCTTCTAGCAAGAGCCATCTCGAATGCCCGGGGTGTTGCGCAGTGGTTTGACACGCCAAAAAGATGTTAGAATGTAAACCTTGCTAAAACATTTTTTTTTAATTCGACTCACATCTAATGTTATAAGGAATAATTGGAAAGAAAACGATATTTTCCTGAACTTCCAACTTCTGTTTCCAAGAAAAAAATCAGAACAAAAATCCAAAAAATTAAATCTGAGTATTTATATGGTTCCCAAGCAATAGAAAACGATTCCAAAACTTAATGAATTATGTATTTTATATACTAAAGTCATAAATTGCCATTGACAATTAACAGTTTTTAGGTAAGAAAAACATCTTGTCTTGTGAGTTGCTTAATTTCACTTAATTTTTTTTTATTTCGAACCACTGAGTTCTGTAGGAGACCACGTGGCTTTTGCTCGGCAGACTGCAATGCAAATGCTGTTCGCACGCACACCAATGTACCTTCGATTCATGGTTCCCAAATAGCGATTTTTGCATTTTCAATGCTTGGATATGACTTTTAGTTAGTCGAATCTTTTATGTTCTCCAACTTATTTCGAAGCTTAAGTTGATAGAAACAATCTTATCATACAATCCAATTAGTATGAAAACATTTGTGCGTAGTTTTAAACGAATTTTTAGGGAAAACATCAGCCCAAAAATACCTCTTTAATGAACATGTATTTTTTCCAGCTTCCAACACTGGTGGTGTATTTCGATTGAAGTTGCATGCCAAGAAAAGGAACAAAATTAGTTTTAAATTTGTATTCAATACCTAAATAAATATTCATTCTTTTGTCTTTCTAGTATTTTTAGATTTTTTGCCGTGTTTAACTGTAGGCATGAGTATTTATAGCAAATTTTTGAAATGAATGTCCGCGTTTGAAATCGCATGGGAATTTAACAGTTACACTAGAAAGGTGAGTTTATCTGATTTTCATACGGTGATTTCCAACATAATTGCCTCGGATGCAGATCGAAAAAAATTAACTACTTCAATAAAGTACAAACAATCAAAAAATTTGGTATGCACAGATTTGAAACAAATTATTCTCTTCGCAATGAAAACATATTCAAAATTTTTTAGCTCAATTTGGACCTAAAAAAACATGAAAAGACATGTTGGCATGCCAAGAAAAGGACCATGCCAAAATAGGGCTCACTTACCCTACCCACAATTTGATGTGCATAGCTTTTCGATTGAACAACAACGAACGAAGTTATCCCTATTTGAAGATGTGACGTGAATTCACTCAGTTTAAACAGAATAGGATAGTTGACTGAACTCTAGTCACGAATTATCAAATTTTTCTGGACCATTTTTTAGAGCCTTTAAATTGTATGTGCACTTCAAAAAAATCTTACTGTTTTTACCTAACTTTTTCCTTACTTAGATTGACACTTCTTGAATAGCAACATATTGTGGGATCATACGTAAAAATTGAGCTTGTGATATATGTAGCTCAGTTGGCAAGTCAGACACTTCCTTACGTTTTTCAATCCTCTTGTGTTTTTATTTGAAAATAACGAACGCATTTAAAAACCACCTAAATTATGTTTGATTTGTAAAAATCTGGCCAGCTGGAAGGTCAAAACAGCTTTCAGAGCATATTTCCCTTATGAAATTTAACAAAAAATCAAATTTTATGACGTGAATTCACTCATTCACGCTTTCTATAAAATTTAGTGTTTAGAATCGTCTTTTCATTTTTAAAGAAGATCTCATTTTTTATTTCATAAAATGTGAACGTTTTCTCGTAAAATTAAAAATTCCCTTTTTTTGTGACGTGAATTCACTCATAACGTTCTGAATATTTTCCAAAACAAATTAATCCATATATTTTAATAATTCTTTTCGGAAAAATTGTCAATATAACCACTTTTTCCTATTAAAAAATGGATTCCCAAAATTATATAAAACACGTTTAAAAAAATTTTATTTCAATTTTATCCGTTGGTTTCGTGATATTTGAATAAGAAAAATTATAGTTTAGTTTGAGATTTTTGTTAAATGTCAAAAAGATGACCAAATACACATATATTTTAAAGATGTTTTGTAATTTTGAGATCTCGGAAAGAGCATTTTTGTTAAAATAAGTTTATAATATTCTATTTAAGAGAAGGTAGTAAATTTTAATCTTATCTTTAAACTTTAGTTAAACGATTCATGAACCATATAGAATACATAAATTCGATACATCAGAAATGTTCAGTTTTTTGTGTAAAAAAACTTTTTGATGAGATTGCAAATTGACATGTTACAGTGGATGTCTCTGAGAAAGGAAAATCATGAATTTGAGTTTTCTTAGCAATTTACTTTTTACAGTCTGAGTTACGATAACCATTCAAATCTTGAAACGAAGCTCATAAACATTACTTTATATTGTTTTTGAACTGTGGATCTGTAACAATATAAAAAGAAGCCTCCCTCCAATGTTGAATTGAAAATAACCCAGCAGTTTATTTTCAAAATAAACAAATCTCACAAAAACGCTGTGTTCAAATATGGTTTCAATCTAGGAAAATTGCCAATACCAAAAGTCATCTCAAAATGGAAATCGTAACAGTGTTCCTAACTACCCCATAGACAAGGGTAATTATGAACACGTATTTTGGGCCCGCAAGCTGCAACCAAAAAATTATTGAAAAAAAAATAAAATAAAGAAGCGAACCAGTCATGCATATTTGGTTACTTTTTAGAATATCAATACTGAAGAAATACTTGTTTAAGCTTCCATTTACAATTCATGATCGATTTTTTTTATTGTTACATTATACGGCTAGTAGCATCATCCGCCAAACAAAGCACCAGAAACATAATGTATGAGCGTGTGTGAATTGTTTGTATTCAACAAACAGACCTAGATTATTATTTATTTTTTTCCAATTTTATTAATGACCTTTTAAACCTGAATTATTGTGTTATTGCTTTGCTTTTTTCATCGAGTCGAATTCGCTTCTGGATTCCCCGGCAGACAACGCTCATCGTGCCCTGATAAATGGTGCTTATATTGCCCCAGGGGGGGAAGGGGGATTCTCATTATACCCCTACAGTGACTTGTACACAGCTTTTGGAAAAAGTTTTTCAAATGCATTTTCAATCTAGTTTTTAAAGTTTCAGCCAACTAGGTAGTAGACTATTTTAGTGTTCAAACACGGAACAATGAAGTAATTCACAAATTATAGCTGTTTTCTATTGTTAAATAAGCGTTTTCTATAAGGTGGCCATTATGCCCTTATGTCCCGTAATCCACATAAATTTAGAGAATTTTAATAGTTTGGTTGAAAATCTCAACAATTTTTTTTAAATCTGAGTGTTGGTTCCCTAATCCACATAAATTAAGAGAATTTTGAGTGTTTGGTTGAAAATCTCAACAATTTTTTTAAATCTGGGTGTTGGTGAAAACTTGAACATTGAAATTCTGGAAATGAATTTGAAGAACTGCTGACTGCTGAACTGCTGGAGAATGAATATAATTCAAAAATAAAAACTTTGTTGGGCTGTGGTGAACCTTGACTATATGTAAGATTATTTATTATCTGTTATCCAATTCCTGGGGCATCCTACATTCGCCAGATCACGCTCTACTTGGTATAACCATCTCGCTCATTGGCGCAACGAGCTGCTCGTCTTTTTCCTACCCGATTCGTAGCGAACACCTGTTTTGCTGGATAGTCGTCCGGCATTCTCGCAACATGTCCCGCCTAGCGTATATGGCCAGCCTTCACCACCTTCTAGATACTGGGTTCGCCGTAGAGTCACGCGAGCTCGTGGTTCATCCTTCGCCTCCACACTCCGTTCTCCTGTACGCCACCATAGATGGTTCTTAACACTCGTCGAATACTCCGAGTGTACGCAGGTCCTCCTCGAGTGCCCGTAGAGAACAACCGGTCTATTGAGCGTCATATACAGGTTACACTTCGTGCGAGGGTTTCTCGACCACAGCTGCTTGTGGAGTCTATAGTAGTCACGACTTCTCACCTCTCACCGCTGGTGTCATTGTTGGAGGTCACCAGTGAGCCAAGCTAGACAAAGTCTTCGAAAATCTCTGGCTCGTCGCAGTCGATCGCGAAGACCTTGTTTTTACTGGACAAGCGAGCTCGTTCTGTCGCGGATCTACAGGCCATCTACTTCGCCTTGTACGTATCAATCATCAGTCTAATCCTTTCTGCTTCCCGTTTCAGTTTGCGGTAGATCTCCTCCACCACCGCAGATGATCTGCCGACTAAGTTAATGCCGTCGGTAAAACAGATAAGATGACTGGATATATTGGAAGTCGTGCCCCGCATTTTGCCCACCGCTCGTCAAATAACACCTTCTAGCGCCACGTTGGACATCATGCAGGATAAACCATCGCCTTGACGACAGTTCAACCGGAATACGCACACATCACTGTGTTTCATCCGTCATTGCCTCAAACAGTCTGGTCAGCTTCCCGGAGAAGTCGTTCTCGTCCATGATTTTCCAAAGCTCGTCACGGTCGATCGTGAGGCATATCACCCCCTCCTTCGGTAGTCGTTCTCTTGACCCAGATCCGGACTTTCAACCGGTGTAGGTAATCGGCCTACATGTCCATGACCATTTTGATGTGTTCAACAGCGATGCCATCCTTTCCTGCCGATTTGTTGCTATTCAGCAGGCAGGGAAAGGCTTCCTTAACTTCACTCATCGTTGGGAGTGGTTTTTCTACGTCGTTTGCTACGCTGGCAAAGTAACTTCCCCGCCGTTTTGGTCTACTGCATGTCCGTAGTTAAGGTGTTCATCAAAGTGCTGCTTCCACCTTTTGATCTCCTCAAGATTGTCCATCAAGATGCCTTTGACCTTATCCCGGCACGTTTCGGCTTGCGGCACGAAGCCTTTTCAGGATGCGTAGTGCTAATGATAAAACTTTCGTGTTTCTTGGGAACAATAAAGCTGCTCCAAAATTCGGACTCTCTGCCTCTTCCGTTGTCGTTGCTTTTCCAAGTTTCGACGGGGGCTTCTTTGCACTGCCACTTGTGCGGCGTTCTCTTCGTCCATCATCCTTCTACAATATCCGATGACATTATCCGTAACGCTGTTGATGGCCGTCTTGATTGTACCCCAACAATCTTAGAGAAGAGCTTCGTCTAGCTCCCACTCTGCCAGTAGCGCTGTTTCGAGCGATTGCGCGTAGTCTACCGCGACGTCCCATTTTTTCAGTCTTGCGATATTTAAACGAGGCGGGCGTCGGATTCGTATGTTGATCCCTACGGAGAGTTTTGAGGGCATCTTCAACATCATCAGATGGTGGTTTAACTCGATGTTGGCACCACGACAGGATCTGACGTTGATGATGTCCGAAAAGTGTCTATCGAAACGTGGTCGGTAAGCTATAGCGCTTGGTACGGCAATCTCCAGGTATAAAGCATGGATCACAACTGACAAATCTGGACTCACACTGACAAATCTGGACGCACTATTTATTTTACCATAGTGCTTCTAGTTGTTGGATCTGAAATGTTTTGGCAGCACTTTGTAGAGGAATGTTTCTTCTACTAATGCTGAGAATTTCATCACGATTCGTTATGTTTCAAAAAAGTTACACGTGATGGAAGCCGCGAGATGAAAATAAATTTTGAATACCCACGTCAAAAACCCGACGTGGTCGGATTCAAAAATCGCGAAATCGTTAAAAATTGTCAAATCAACCGTGTGTAGCGTTCTCAAACGTTTCCATGAGATGCGTTCTATAGATCGGCAGGTTCATACCAAGCGTTATAGTGGACCTAAGAATCAGAAACTGCATTTGAAGGTGTTGAGAACGATCAAGGAAAACACAGGGTAGTCGGACTATGACATTGCCAAGAAATTCAACGCCGACCGGTGCACCGTCAGCAGAATTCGTCTACGCGAAGGAATACGATCCTATCGGACCAGTAAGCAACCAAACCGGACATTGAAGCAGAATTTACTAGCCAAAGGACGTGCCCGCAAGTTATACAAGAAGATTCCAACGAAGTCCGACGGATGCATCCTCATGGATGACGAAACGTACGTGAAGATGGATTTTGGGCAGCTTTCTGGCCAAAAATTAAGTAAAGCCACTGCAGTGGTGCACTGCACTGGTCATGGTGATGTCCCCAGCAACTTCCAATTCGTTTTTGCTGATAAGTGTGCAAGAAAGTGTTTGATCTGGCAAGGTATTTGCAGCTGCGGACGAAAAATTCCGGCTTTTGTGAAAAACAAGACCATGGACTCCGAAATTTACAAGGAGGATGCCTGAAAAACTTTTTTTTTCGTACATTAGATCTCACAAAGGACTAGTTAAGTTTTCGCCAGATTTGGCAAGCTGCCACTACAGCTAGGAGGTTCTACAGTGGTATTGGGCCAACGGGTGGATTTTGTCGAAAAGGACATCAACCCACCCAACTGCCCTCAATTCCGCCCTATCGAAAAATTTTGGGCAATTGTCAAGCAGAAGATGGAGAAGAATGGTAGGACGACTCGGGAAGCAACAGAGATGAAGAGATTGTGGAACAAAATGGCCGCTGAGGTCAGCGAATAGGGTGTTCAAACTATAATGAGTGATACTCAACCAAAAGTTCGAAAATTCATCAAAACAACATCGGAATAATTTTTTTATGTTTTTTCCTTAAAAGTGCAATAAAAACCCTACATTTCAAGTACATAACATTTTTATTTCGTTTACATAGCTCCGAGATAGACCCGTTTTAATGCGTCCAGATTTGTAGTGATCCATGCTTTACTTGTGTGGAAGGCGGTGCCGAAAAAAGGTACTACGTACGGCCAATCGTTTGGAGACGGCAAAATTTATGAGTCTTAGGCCGTTTGCGTTGATCAGCTGGTGCGCGCTGAACCCTCCAATTGTCCAGTTTCAATTTCCTCCTCCTGGCCGTCCTGAGCATTGAAATCCCCGATGTCGATCTTGATATCTTATTTTAGGCAGCGGTCGTATTTAGGGAATTTGCACCCCTCCCCCTCCCCACCGTCGATTTTTTTTAATTTGCATTACCACAGAATGCAAGAATGCAAGATGACAAAGGAATATCAATATTTACCTTCCAGTCATATACTCTAGCTGAAATTAGTCAGGAATTTAAGAATGACTTATCCGATAGGATTTTTTTACCTGGTAAAACTCTTCAGAAATTTGCGTCGTTCAACTTCTGATCAGCTTATTATCCATTTCCGCACAGGTAGCGCGAAACTCACCGCATCGGCAACCGGTGTGTGCTGAGGAATCAGTTGTTAATTCTTTCATAAATGGCTGTATATTCATTTCATCGGATAATCATTTGGCACACAATGAACCGGAAAAATGTCAAACTTCGACCGGCTAACGGAGGAAAAAGAATGGAAAACTTCCCGCATCGATAGCCATCTCTCGCCGATGAGGGGGTTTGCAGAAGGACTTTGGTGGCAGCAGCAAAAAAAAAGTTTGCACAAAGGATATAAAAATAAATTAAAAAGAGATTTCGCCCCCCAAAAGTTTTCATCCAGTTCCGTTCAATTTAATTTTATAGCTCTCCTGCTGCTGCTACTGTGTACGCGTGTATGTATGTTTTTGCTCCACTTTGAATGGGATTATGCTTACGCATATTCTTTGGGAAAACTTTTCCCCTCACTAGGAAAAGCCCACCCATAAGCACCACTTTCTTTCCTCAACCCCTCCGGAAAAAGGACCTGGTTGCTGGCTTGAGTGATCTAGTGATGGAAAGCTGATTTTCCCTGCAATTTCCGCCTGGGCGGTCGAAGAAGTGGAGATGAAGTGTTTACGCGGGAAAAGTGTTGTTTAATGTACACAGGGCTTTGGATGTTTTTTTTCGTGCTTCTTACCGGCCGGCAGGAAGAGGTTTGGAAACTGCCAGGGGTAAAACGGGCACAGGAAAACGAATGGCATTTTCCACTCGCTGAGACGCGATTCCTGATTGGCCGTTTCCGATAAGGAAGAAATATGTGTAATTCTATTTAGCGTGCACCGGTTCCAGCCAGCCAGAGCGATTCTCGATGTCCCGATTGGGTTTATGCCACTTTATTTGGCTTGTGTATGTATATCGCTGAAGGTGTAATGCTCGCTTTCGGAAATGAATGTCTTTAGTATGCTAATGGGATCTGTAAAGGATGAATGTTGCCGCCTTTTATTGGACTCCGGAGTGGATCTAGAAATTTACTATTCTCGGGAGAATGTTTTCGATGGGACTTTCATGAACAGTTTTGTGGAACATTTAACAGAATTATTTCTTCATCTGTTCATCTGTATTGCGTTTTGATTTAACATTTGTTCAAAAACTTTAATCAAATTTTTTTTTTGGGAGAGCTCCGTTTGCATTATTTTATTTCCAGATAGACCATTTTTGCGTGAATCCTCCTCTCAACTGCCACAAATAATGAATGACTTCGGCAAAGTGGAGTGACAAAGGCATTTATCTAAAAGCACTTCCACTTGGCGTCATTATCAACATTCTGTGAAAAATTCAAATATACATCTACTATCCCGGTGACACTGACATTTGGGCAAATGGAGTCTCAAAAAAGAAACGGAAACGCGGAAGGTGAACAAACGGACTATAAAACATTTGCCAATCTCGCTGCTGTCAGCCGGCCCGCGGCGAGTAATTGTAAAATTGTTCCCGTAATGAAGCAAATCAAAGAGCTGCCCGGACAAATACTTAGTATCTGCAGCGCAGTATCTCGTTTGAAATGAGGAAAGATACCAGCTAGCCAGTCAGTCAGTCAGCCGCCCCAAGTAGGATTTCGCATCGCTTTTGGATACAAACCTGAATACCCTGAACTGGAGACGGTCGGTGTCTATTTCCAAGACAAACTGAAATATTTATCAGATCGAATGTCCGTTCTTCGAAGGAATGAAGGAAGCTGGCAGAACCCTGGGCGGGCTGGACTGGAACCGGAAGCCGAACGAAAATCAGTAGAAATGTCACGTTGATGGTTCCGATTTTTTCTAGAGTTTCTCACTCTGCTGCTTGCTTAAAATTTGAATCCTACTAGCAGTACTTGAAAACTTTAAACGATTTTTCTGTGAAAAATGCAAAAATTTTCAAAATTGTAAACATTGAAAAAACCGTGAAAAGTGTAAAAAATGTCAAAATTGTAAAAACTATAAAAATTTTAAAAATTGTCAAAATTGTCAAAATTGTCAAAATTGTCAAAATTGTCAAAATTGTCAAAATTGTCAAAATTGTCAAAATTGTCAAAATTGTCAAAATTGTCAAAATTGTCAAAATTGTCAAAATTGTCAAAATTGTCAAAATTGTCAAAATTGTCAAAATTGTCAAAATTGTCAAAATTGTCAAAATTGTCAAAATTGTCAAAAATGTCAAAATTGTCAAAATTGTCAAAATTGCAAAAAAATTTGACAATTGTCAAAATTGACAAAATTGTCAAAATTGTCAAAATTGTCAAAATTGTCAAAATTGTCAAAATTGTCAAAATTGTCAAAATTGTCAAAATTGTCAAAATTGTCAAAATTGTCAAAATTGTCAAAATTGTCAAAATTGTCAAAATTGTCAAAATTGTCTAAATTGTCAAAATTGTCAAAATTGTCAAAATTGTCAAAATTGTCAAAATTGTCAAAATTGTCAAAATTGTCAAAATTGTCAAAATTGTCAAAATTGTCAAAATTGTCAAAATTGTCACAATTGTCAAAATTATCAAAATTGTCAAAATTGTCAAAATTGTCAAAATTGTCAAAATTTTCAAAATTGTCAAATTATCAAAATTGTCTTAATTGTCAAAATTGTCAAAATTGTCTAAATTGTCAAAATTGTCAAAATTGTCAAAATTGTCAAAATTGTCAAAAATGTCAAAATTAACAAAATTGACAAAATTGTCAAAATTGTCAAAATTGTCAAAATTGTCAAAATTGTCAAACTTGTCAAAATTGGCAAAATTGTCAAAATTGTCAAAATTGTCAAAATTGTCAAAATTGTCAAAATTGTCAAAATTGTCAAAATTGTCAAAATTGTCAAAATTGTCAAAATTGTCAAAATTGTCAAAGTTGTCAAAATTGTCAAAATTGTCAAAATTGTCAAAATTGTCAAAATTGTCAAAATTGTAAAATTTTTCAAAATTGTCAAAATTGTAAATTTTTTTCAAATTGGTCAAAATTGTCAAAATTGTCAAAATTGTCAAAATTGTCAAAATTGTCAAAATTGTCAAAATTGTCACAAAATTGTCAAAATTTTCAAAATTGTCAAAAATGTCAAAATTGTCAAAATTGTCAAAATTGTCAAAATGGTCAAAATTGTCAAAATTGACAAAATTGTCAAAATTTTCAAAATTATCAAAATTGTCAAAATTATTTTGAAAAGCTGTCTACATTACAATACTTTTCTTGCCTTCATAGTAGCTTCGAATCGCCGAAAATATCCTCGCAAGTGGGTGGCAAAGAGAAAAATGAGTTCGAATTGCTCCTGGAGGGCGATAAGAAAAGCGCTTTCTGAAGCTGGCAGGTCCCGACACAGGAAAGACAAAGCTTTTGCTGCTGCCCTTAAAATAAACATCTTAAAAGCGTTCTGGACAAAGTTCTTAGTGGGGCAGATCCAGGGGGAAAAAATAACCTAAAACACTTGCCATGCCTAAAGGACGTTAAGCTAGGAATGAAAAAAAGAACGATCATGACGTGAGCTTTTACAGAACGAAGAATAATACTCGATGTTATTCATTGTCAAGCAGAATTGTGAATTGTACTGATAACTAAATCAAAGATGTTTCCACCATTTATTTTTTGTCTACTCTATTTAAATAAAGAGAAGATGAATGACGTTATCGGACGGTTACGAAATATCCCCGGGTGGTTTATTTTCTGAGAAATCTGCATAATTCAGATGACAGTTTAAACACTGAGATTATTTCAAATTCATTTTTAAGATGATTCAAACATAATTATCACTGATAAATGAATTGAGAACACCGTTTGACTCCAAGAACTCTCAATTCGCAATGCAAATAGTATGCAAATTGAAAGCACAAATTTACATGAATTCTATTTACGAGTGCATCGAATAAATTCCGAAGCATTACTTTGGCAACTGTCAACGCACATCGAAATACAAGTTTAATGGCGTTTCGTGATTTGTTTTGCTAGTGAATGGTTCCAGCAAAAAGGAACCATCGCTGACTAGTAAAGAATCGAAAGCGGAAAAAAGTGAAGTGGAATATTTGCGAAAAACATTTTCCCTTCGAAAGGGAACCTACTGGAAGAATTGCGCCCAGAAGTTCCTAGAAGCCGAAACGCGGCAGCTAGTGGTGTAGAAAGGAGGCAAAAATAACCAATCGAAAATTGCAAATTGAATCAGATTTGATTATTCTTGATTTCCAAACAAACTGCCAGAGTCGAGTCTACATTTTCTTCGTTTGCTTCCACAATCGATGTTTTCTGTATTGAACAAACACATCTTTTGGGAAACTTGTTTTCCCTGTTACTCGGGAGAAGTTTTCCCGGAAGAGTCTGTAGATTAAGTTTCTGATTATTCATTTCTGGATTGATAAAACCATTGGAAGAAAAATCATATTTTTAAGTGAAAAGTTGTAGCACAGTAGTTTAGAGGTTTTAAGCTCTTTTAACAAACTATCTCATGATTTGGTCAATCACCTCAAAGGTGACGTAAATTATTTCAATTCCAGTAAATTTCTCTTCAACTCATTTATCAATTTAGCAGACAACAGCATTTCCCGTTGAAGTAAGCTATAAAACTTCACAACGCCCGCTATTCCACACGTCTCTAACGAAATCGTGACTCAGCAGACCTCCTAACATCTTGTTCCAAACCAGCTGTAGTTAAGGTAGAAGTTGCGGTTTTTTTTTCGTATCATCTTAGGAGCTTTTTGCTCCATGGAAGTACTTCAAGTCGTGATAATTTTGCTGTGCCATATTGGAAAAGGAGAGAAATTCAAAGGAAAAAAATCCTACCCCAGTCGTTAGAGACTCTACAGTAGACAATAAGGACCTTAGCTATGAATGCTGAATCGCGCTGCATGTGTGCAGTCTGTAAACGTCAATTTGGAGGCGTATAGTTTATGAGCTTATTCAAATGGTATCGCAATTCTTGCAGGAAGAGTGTAGGCACTCGTTCAATAATGCTTGACCCATTCGTCGATGAACCTACTGTCGGGAGGTCGATTGTGTTTGGTAGACGGGTCAATAGAGTCATAATAGAAGATTGCATACTTCGATAAGAGGGGGTTCGTAGTTATCACGGAACCGAAACTGGTTGAGAACTCAGATTTGGGTTTTGAAGAGCTCACCGTCATGGAAGTAAGCTCAAACCAATAGATTAAAAAATCTACCATACAGAGATAGAATTAACCTGCGCTTAGCTGGTTGAGTGGCTTGGCTAGAAAGTATCTCATTTCGGTTGCCAAGGTTCGATTCCCAATAGTGAGAAGTATTTTTGATACGGTTAGTATTTGTTTTGGAATACCTTTTATCATAAATATTTTGGGGGTTTCAAAAGACTTGTTTGTTATAATAAAGGGTGATACGGTCCAAATTTGGTCAAGGGAAACGCGTTTAAATCGGTGAAATCGTTTATTTAAAAAATCAAATTAAATTTCTTTTTCAAGTATAGTTAGTTTAAAATTCAGGAAAAATGTTCAGTTAGGCTTCCGCTTTTTCAAATCCGAATTGCCGGGCCTTACGCTTAACCCCTGCCATCAGATTTTGTACAGCCACCTTGTCCACCTTCTTCGCCGCAGAAAGTCAGTTTGCCTTGAACTGCTGCTTGTCCTTAGCAGTTTTTTGGTCTTCTTTAGGTTCCGCTTGATAATAGCCCAGTATTTCTCAATTGGACGGAGCTCTGGCGTGTTGGAAGGGTTTTTGTCCTTAGGAACCACCTGCAAGTTGTTGGCGGCGTACCACTCCAAGGCCTTTTTACCGTAATGGTAAGATGCCAAATCCGGCCAAAATTGTACGGTTTAACCGTGTTTCTTCAGGAAAGGCAGCAGACGTTTATTCAAACACTCTTTCACGTAAATTTCTTCGTTGACAGTCCCGGAAGCTATGAAAATGCTGCTTTTCAAGCCACAGGTACAGATGGCTTGCCAAACCAGATATTTCTTCGCGAGCTTTGACAGTTTCAAGTGCTTGAAAATATCTGCTACCTTTCCCCTTCCCTTTGCCGTATAAAACTCCTGTCCCGGAAGCTGCTTGTAGTCGGCTTTGACGTAGGTTTCGTCGTCCATTACCACGCAGTCAAACTTCGTCAGCATCGTCGTGTACAGCCTCCGGGATCGCGCTTTGGCCGTCGTATTTAGTTTATCATCGCGATTTGGAGTCACTACCTTCTTGTAAGTCGATAGTCCTGCTCGTTTTGGTGAAATGATTTTCTAACAGTCAGTTTTCTTCCTTCCGAGCATAACACCTTAAAATCAAATTCACGTTTAAGACTCAAGTAACCCCTTTCCATGGTCAAATCTTTCTGAAATTTGTCATGTTTAATTCTTCGTTTACTATGATTAGTACACTGAAGTTCGAGAAATTATTCAAAAATGCAAAAATTCCTAATATGGTAAAGTAACCATAACTTTTTCAATTTTCAACCGATTTCGAAAAACAACTACTTGAAATCTTTGTTTTGAATTGAGGATCATTAAGGCCAATAGAAAATAAGATTTTTTTTAAATGTAACCATCGAGTATAAAACTTCCACTGAAACAAAATTTTCTCTAAAAAAAAGCGTTTTTTATTATTTTTTCTATCATAAAGTCACGAATATCAACAAAACTGTTGATTATACGCAAAAATGAACTTCAAATGATCAATAGAAAATTAATTTACGTTGAATATGCAAAATCGAGATTTCCAATTACTGTTATGCAGTCCGAGATATTCTAATCTTAGTAAAAGTACTTTTTTTATTTTATCGAATTTCCATAATTGGAGTCAAACTCAAAAACTGTTCTACTGAGAATTTTTTGAATTTCATTTTCGGATTAAGCGCCCAATTTCACATTTAAAATGATCTTCAGTTTACTTAGTTCAAAAATGCTATAAACTAGTGCACACTGGTACAGAACATCAATCTAGCTGAACTAAATTAATAGCGCCCAGGGATGAAAAGATGGACATTTGATGTCTTCGACAACATTGCTTAATTTTACAAGACGCATACTTTAAAATAAAATATAGAGTCGAGGGGTGCACCAATAGCAAGATAAAAATGCTAACTTTTTTGTTACGCATTTTAGAGCTTTGATTTTTTTCTACAAAGTTCAGTTTCTACATAACTTTGCTCAACAAGTCAAAGTTCTACAATTTCATTCTTAAGAGTTACAATGAAATTAAGAAAAAAACCAAGAAAAACAGTTTTTAAATCTGAAACGTTGAAGGTAAGACAAAACAATTTTCAGTCTTGGAAACAAAATTGAAAAATGTTAAGTTCTACAATCGTTTAGTACATTATGATGTGTTTTGAAATTGCTGAAGCGCTGTAGAAAGCATTTACTGTATTTTTTTCTTTTTATTTTGTGTAGTGTAATATATTAACGATTTTCAAAGAAAAAATTATCGAATTACGCAAATTTTCTCACCATCAGCCAATGTGGATTTTATTTTTGGTTTTAAGAGGTTCCATTGTCATATAAAACTAGCGTTGAACTTGGTGGAACTTGAAGCAATTTTAAGATTCAAAATCTAGAATTTTATTCACAAATTATTAGCCTAAACTTCGCCAAATTCACGGTTTCGCCAACATGAAGGTGAAATTTTTACTAGCGTGTTAAAATCGAAAAAACAACTGTATTGAGGTATCCCCCTCTCTAAGGAATCAATAGTCAAAACTTTAACTTCATATTTTAAACTATTTTTCGTGATTTTTTAAGGTTTTTTGAGTTTTTTTTATGCATAATTTTACATTAAAAAACAATTTCCGAAAAATGTTTGACGAAGAGTCAAACACTGCAACCAAAGCAAGTTTTTTTTCGAAATAAGGTTCAAAGGCCTCAATTGTTCTTATTTCTATCAAAACAGAAGGGAGCTTTCAGATTTAAAATTGAAGATCAAATATTGAGTTCACAAATCAGAATAAGGTTTCGACTTTTGATTTGAAATAACGGCTCTTGCAAGCTTACAGTGGTGAAGTTTAAACTCTAATTTGAATAAATTATGAAAAACCTTTATTTTAATTCTCCTCATTATTTTTTCAGGCAATCAAAAAACAACAGGATATCAAACCAAACTAATTCAATGTAAATTTATTCAGAAAATCGAATATGCCATCAAATTTGACCTAATCTGTCTATGTATAGAGTAATTTGACCCTGATTACCCAGAAATAATTAGTTTTCTTGACTTGTGCAATGTGCAAGCATCATGAAATTTTAAATCCATGCCATTTCAAAAAAGCAACCATTAAGTTTAAAAATCATGAAATTATTTTAATGGGACCATTCAAACAACGTAATCAACTACAAACAGACTTAGATTGCAATTATTCCGCTCAGGATAATGACTCTTTGAGCCACAGGGAAAACGGTTAAATTTCACGAAATTCGAATAGAAATCCACCCGAATCTCGTGATGGCTTGTCACTCCTGAAATCTAGAATGAATTTTCTATGAGCCCACAGGAGCTTGAACAAATCTTTCATATTCAGGATAGTATTTTCCCTAATCACGTTAAACACATTTCTTGCCATTTTTTTCCTCTGTCTGTTGACAAAGTTTTGGTTTTCTCTCTTTTTCACCAGTGCAATAAAAAACCGCAAAGATTTCATCTTGCCACTTTTCCTTGCAGTTTCCGCTTAATTTTGTTATTACGGGGCCGGTTCTCGCGCAGGCGCAAATATTTGAATAAATTCGTTTATTAAATTCACAGTAGTTTCTAAGTTCTGAAATTGAAATTGTTGATGAGGCCTGTGGAAAACGGCTCAGCTAATCAGATCGGTTTCTTCATTAAGATTAGGGGTCTCGACGAATGGAATCTACTCGACTCAGTTTATGGCACGGCTCAGGAATACCAGATTCACGCGGTATTACCATTTATCCGGCGTCTAAATAATTCTAATGAAATATTGTTTTCTTTATCTACAGAGGATCTGACGAGTCATCGGTTGAGAACAGTCGATCTTTCTCTCGCAGGACCTCATCACCCCGGGAAAATGCCAATGCTGCCCATCCGAAAGAAGTGTGAGGAAATGTGAAATTTTGTTCTAAAATGTGGTTGTTATATGTATATTGATTATCTTTTTGTGTTGCCTAGTAAAATAATTTTTTTTGATTAATTGCGTTTCTTATCAATTTAATATAATCTTTTCAACTATTTGAATGGAGAGTAGAAACAAAATAATGAAGCATTTCGACCTACAAGAAAAATCTTAATTATTCGCAAATCTCGCAAACAAACCATTTCGAACTTATTGGTCGATTTGACAGTTGAGCTAAGTATTCGGCCAAATAGGTCGAACATGCCGAATATTTATTTTTTTAAATTTATATAATAACATAGTTGACACATTTTTCAAATTAATTTGGATAATTCATAAAATATCCAAAAGTTATGTTTCAAGAGTTAAAGCAAGAACCATCATCAAAAACTTCGGCCGTTCGCCGAATACTACTAATATAAAAATTGTGATAAGTCTGGTCCAGCCTAAACCTTTTCAACCATAAATAGTGTTTTGAAAGCCTAAAATATGATATAAAATCTTCTGATGAGTTTTGAAGAAAAATTTCCTTCACATTTTTTTTCTTCAATGTTTGTTGAGTTTCACCATTAGGTTTTAACCAAATTAGCACGGATTTTGCGCAGAAAAAGTGCGATGCATGCGGTAATTCAATAATGAAAAAAAACTTCGGTGCTTAAAACATTTATTGGGAAGATTTAAAGAAGATGAGCACAGGATATTTGGTGAAAGTTCCTCATTGAGATCTTTATCTGATCTCTTTCAAATCGTGGGAAGATACCTTCTGGGAGTCTTTGCTAGCTGATGCGGATTTTGCTGCTTAGAATTTGGTGAGCTCGTTCCTTGCATTATTCTTAGTTATCATCTGCAATTCTTTTATCAAATGAATCTGTGTTAAGAGGAGATTATGTAGTGAATAAAATAAAATTTTGTATCAAAGTGATTATAGATATGATAGAAACTATAAATTGGAAATAGGTAAATAACTGCGATCGCCGGTATTCTGAGGTTTTTTTTTTCTTTTCATACTTTTGTCAAACTGCAGTCAGGTAGTGCTACGCTTGCTGCGACCTTAACTACTTTTTAAATTCTGTGCAGTGTTGTTGTTCAATCCTTCCGTAAAAGGGTTAGAATGCTTCATTTTTTACATTCAATTTAATTTTTAAAGAATTGCGATTAATACATGTAGTAAGACATTATTGATTTCTGTGTTTAAATTTTTTTCATTATGTTTTAATGTTTTCTCGTATAGAGATAATCATACTTATTTAGACTTAAAAATAAGAAGGCGATGGAAAGATTCTCAATATTTCTTTGATAACAGGTGGTGAATTGAAGGTGGTAACAATATGTAAAACATATGTAGACATTTTGTATTTATGATTGATTATAAAGTAAAATAGCTTAACTCTATTGGGGATTAGTGGGGGGTAGGACAAAGTATCAAACGAGCGGAAAACTGATATACAATGGATTGTGGGTTCAAGCCAGCCGGAGTATCTCGGCAAATTTGGAATCTTGAGTAGATTACTCAGGTACCTATTCAGGATTTAAATTTGTATCGAACAGTTGGAAGGGAGTGAGATGAGTCAAACCTGTCCCAAGCCAGTGGTAACGGACCCCTTGGTTGTGATGCAATTATTGTTGATGAGTTAAGCATGAACAATATTTGAATGTGCGATCGAGACTTCCCGTACCGACTCGGGTCGAAAGACCTATCATCCACTGGGGGGTTTAATATACATACATATACATACATACATACATAGATATTAAGCGTGAAATTCAGATTATGATTTCAAAAACTATTCATGTAATCCAGGAGAAAGGCTTCTTACAAATCAGATTTTTATTGAATTCTTATGATTTCAAATGAGAGTTGAAGAGAACATCTTTATAATATTATTATTTTTTATACTTTGAAATCAAAGATTCAAAAATTTTGGTAGAAAACCGACTTTCAAGGACTTGGACTCGGTTTTCCGAAGTCCCTGAACGTTGATTTTTGGCCAATTTTGTTTTAATAACACCAGATCTCTACGATTAATGCATTTTTAAGTCATTAGGTATCAAAATGAAAATTTGATGTTACGGTGATGATTTCTTAACTTTTGAAGTAAGTTTCAGACAATTTTTTTTTCTTGGTGACACCAGATTTCCACGTTCTATGCATTTCTAGTCATTTGGCATAAAATTAAAATTTTTAATCTCCTAATTTCTGTTGATGATTCTTGAGGGTCTAATAACCGAAACGTTGAGCGCTTCGAGGCACCCCTAAATCATGTCCGATTGAGCTGTAATTTCGCACAGGTCAATTTTTTGGGAGAAAAAAACTACAAAATGTAAATGGTACGTTTCGAAAACTCGATCATTATATGTTTCTCAAACATCCATTTCCACTCTAATGTATGTACATATGTGTTTTGGGATTTTTTATTTTAACGTAATGCAAACTAAACACAAGTGTCCATCATTTCGTATTTTATTGTAATCAGTTCTCAACAACAGAAGTTAGAAACATTGAGTAATCGATTGTGTGAGGTGTCCGATTTTGTTGTTGTTTTTTTTTTAAAATGAGTACTTATAATTCAGTCATTTGTAACTGGATAATTATTTGGTTATACAAGGAAATGTCTTTTCTATCAAACGCTAGGTTTTAAGGCAAACATTGTAGGGGAGATGATGTTTACGGGATGATGTTTTCCGTCCTTCATAAGGTAAACCATTTTCAATTTTCCGCCTTGTTCCCTTTTTCGCATTTGAGGAGGTCCTCACGTTTCCTAATATTTATTGACCACTCGACGAATTCAACCCATCCTCTATCAACTCTCGATAATGTAAACACAGCATCAAACTACAATTTACAAAAATCATACGAAACCCGTATCTCTTTTCTTGGCCCGCCAGCCAGCCGATTCACCTGCCAAAACAGGACGAATGACAGTGCCGAAATTTTTGTTTCCTCTGCCCGAATGACCCTTTTACACCGTTCTAGGACAGGCCGCTTTGCTTGATTTTCAATGAGAGAGGCCTGTCGGCTCTTTTAATATTCCAAAGGCCACAAGTAAAATTACTCCAGGCTGCCATCATCGCCGTTCGATATCCTGTGCGGGCGGGCTCCCAGCTCAAGTAAAGGGGACCGGGGATGGCGAAGCCAAGGCGGACAGGTAGTTTTCAAGGATAACAAAACTCGGAACGTGACTGAACCGCATAATTTCGTAAGCAAATATTTGCACACCTTCCCGGGTTCTCGGAGCAGGTTTCAAGGGTTTTTTTATCGGTTTTTAGAATTCCTTTTCGTTTTCCGCCTGATTTCGGCAACAGCGTTCGATGGATATGTGCCAAAGATAGTGCGGGGGTTCTGGCATCATGATTTGGCCATCAGTCTTCTTCGGGTAGCGCCAAAGTTTGGGGTGAAATGGGATGCCCAACAGCACCTTACACCACTTGCTGTTTGCATCAACTGTTGGAGATTTTGAACGGAACGTGGAAAAAGGTGCAATAGTTACAGGTAACTAGTTAGTTAAAAACGTCCCGGGTTCCGAATCGATATCGGTCGTTAAATTTATTCAACTCATGAATTTCCTTTACGATTCGCGCTCCGCATACCATGCCATGGAGGGGAAAAACTGCTTTTATGAACTTCCGCCGAAAAGTTGGCAGAATGTGAAGATACAAACCGTTTGTGGATTCTAGGGGCGAGAAGCGAATCTGAAGGTGTGCTAGCGCAATCAACCTAAGTGCGGGGTGGCTCAATCAATCCCAAAAGTAGGTTATTTGAATTTTAACTCAATTAGATGGAGAAGGATACCCGATGGAGTTACTTTGCATGCATTGACAATTTTGTCAATTTTGTCAATTTTGACAATTTTGACAATTTTGACAATTTTGACAATTTTGACAATTTTGACAATTTTGACAATTTTGACAATTTTGACAATTTTGACAATTTTGACAATTTTGACAATTTTGACAATTTTGACAATTTTGACAATATTGACAATTTTGACAATTTTGACAATTTTGACAATTTTGACAATTTTGACAATTTTGACAATTTTGACAATTTTGACAATTTTGACAATTTTGACAATTTTGACAATTTTGACAATTTTGACAATTTTGACAATTTTGACAATTTTGACAATTTTGACAATTTTGTCAATTTTGACAATTTTGACAAATTTAACAATTTTGACAATTTTGACAATTTTGACAATTTTGACAATTTTGACAATTTTGACAATTTTGACAATTTTGACAATTTTGACAATTTTGACAATTTTGACAATTTTGACAATTTTGACAATTTTGACAATTTTGACAATTTTGACAATTTTGACAATTTTGACAATTTTGACAATTTTGACAATTTCGACAATTTTGACAATTTTGACAATTTTGACAATTTTGACAATTTTGACAATTTGACAATTTTGACAATTTTGACAATTTGGACAATTTTGACAATTTTGACAATTTTGACAATTTTGACAATTTTGACAATTTTGACAATTTTGACAATTTTGACAATTTTGACAATTTTGACAATTTTGACAATTTTGACAATTTTGACAATTTTGACAATTTTGACAATTTTGACAATTTTGACAATTTTGACAATTTTGACAATTTTGACAATTTTGACAATTTTGACAATTTTGACAATTTTGACAATTTTGACAATTTTGACAATTTTGACAATTTTGACAATTTTGACAATTTTGTCAATTTTGACAATTTTGACAAATTTAACAATTTTGACAATTTTGACAATTTTGACAATTTTGACAATTTTGACAATTTTGACAATTTTGACAATTTTGACAATTTTGACAATTTTGACAATTTTGACAATTTTGACAATTTTGACAATTTTGACAATTTTGACAATTTTGACAATTTTGACAATTTTGACAATTTTGACAATTTTGACAATTTTGACAATTTTGACAATTTTGACAATTTTGACAATTTTGACAATTTTGACAATTTTGACAATTTTGACAATTTTGACAATTTTGACAATTTTGACAATTTTGACAATTTTGACAATTTTGACAATTTTGACAACTTTGACAATTTTGACAATTTTGACAATTTTGACAATTTTCGCAATTTGACAATTTTGACAATTTTGACAATTTTGACAATTTTGACAATTTTGACAATTTTGACAATTTTGACAATTTTGACAATTTTGACAATTTTGACAATTTTGACAATTTTGACAATTTTGACAATTTTGACAATTTTGACAATTTTGACAATTTTGACAATTTTGACAATTTTGACAATTTTGACAATTTTGACAATTTTGACAATTTTGACAATTTTGACAATTTTGACAATTTTGACAATTTTGACAATTTTGACAATTTTGACAATTTTGACAATTTTGACAATTTTGACAATTTTGACAATTTTGACAATTTTGACAATTTTGACAATTTTGACAATTTTGACAATTTTGACAATTTTGACAATTTTGACAATTTTGACAATTTTGACAATTTTGACAATTTTGACAATTTTGACAATTTTGACAATTTTGACAATTTTGACAATTTTGACAATTTTGACAATTTTGACAATTTTGACAATTTTGACAATTTTGACAATTTTGACAATTTTGACAATTTTGACAATTTTGACAATTTTGACAATTTCGACAATTTTGACAATTTTGACAATTTTGACAATTTTGACAATTTTGACAATTTTGACAATTTTGACAATTTGACAATTTTGACAATTTTGACAATTTTGACAATTTTGACAATTTTGACAATTTTGACAATTTTGACAATTTTGACAATTTTGACAATTTTGACAATTTTGACAATTTTGACAATTTTGACAATTTTGACAATTTTGACAATTTTGACAATTTTGACAATTTTGACAATTTTGACAATTTTGACAATTTTGACAATTTTGACAATTTTGACAATTTTGACAATTTTGACAATTTTGACAATTTTGACAATTTTGACAATTTTGACAATTTTGACAATTTTGACAATTTTGACAATTTTGACAATTTTGACAATTTTGACAATTTTGACAATTTTGACAATTTTGACAATTTTGACAATTTTGACAATTTTGACAATTTTGACAATTTTGACAATTTTGACAATTTTGACAATTTTGACAATTTTGACAATTTTGACAATTTTGACAATTTTGACAATTTTGACAATTTTGACAATTTTGACAATTTTGACAATTTTGACAATTTTGACAATTTTGACTATTTTGACAACTTTGACTTTTTTGACAATTTTGACAATTTTGACAATTTTGACAATTTTGACAATTTTGACAATTTTGACAATTTTGACAATTTTGACAATTTTGACAATTTTGACAATTTTGACAATTTTGACAATTTTGACAATTTTGACAATTTTGACAATTTCGACAATTTTGACAATTTTGACAATTTTGACAATTTTGACAATTTTGACAATTTTGACAATTTTGACAATTTTGACAATTTTGACAATTTTGACAATTTTGACAATTTTGACAATTTTGACAATTTTGACAATTTTGACAATTTTGACAATTTTGACAATTTTGACAATTTTGACAATTTTGACAAGTTTGACAATTTTGACAATTTTGACAATTTTGACAATTTTGACAATTTTGACAATTTTGACAATTTTGACAATTTTGACAATTTTGACAATTTTGACAATTTTGACAATTTTGACAATTTTGACAATTTTGACAATTTTGACAATTTTGACAATTTTGACAATTTTGACAATTTTGACAATTTTGACAATTTTGACAATTTTGACAATTTTGACAATTTTGACAATTTTGACAATTTTGACAATTTTGACAATTTTGACAATTTTGACAATTTTGACAATTTTGACAATTTTGACAATTTTGACAATTTTGACAATTTTGACAATTTTGACAATTTTGACAATTTTGACAATTTTGACAATTTTGACAATTTTGACAATTTTGACAATTTTGACAATTTTGACAATTTTGACAATTTTGACAATTTTGACAATTTTGACAATTTTGACAATTTTGACAATTTTGACAATTTTGACAATTTTGACAATTTTGACAATTTTGACAATTTTGACAATTTTGATAATTTTGATAATTTTGACAATTTTGACAATTTTGACAATTTTGACAATTTTGACAATTTTAACAATTTTGACAATTTTGACAATTTTGACAATTTTGACAATTTTGACAATTTTGACAATTTTGACAATTTTGACAATTTTGACAATTTTGACAATTTTGACAATTTTGACAATTTTGACAATTTTGACAATTTTGACAATTTTGACAATTTTGACGATTTTGACAATTTTGGCAATTTGACCATTTTGACAATTTTGACAATTTTGACAATTTTGACAATTTTGACAATTTTGACAATTTTGACAATTTTGACAATTTTGACAATTTTGACAATTTTGACAATTTTGACAATTTTGACAATTTTGACAATTTTGACAATTTTGACAATTTTGACAATTTTGACAATTTTGACAATTTTGACAATTTTGACAATTTTGACAATTTTGACAATTTTGACAATTTTGACAATTTTGACAATTTTGACAATTTTGACAATAATGACAATTTTGACAATTTTGACAATTTTGACAATTTTGACAATTTTGACAATTTTGACAATTTTGACAATTTTGACAATTTTGACAATTTTGACAATTTTGACAATTTTGACAATTTTGACAATTTTGACAATTTTGACAATTTTGACAATTTTGACAATTTTGACAATTTTGACAATTTTGACAATTTTGACAATTTTGACAATTTTGACAATTTTGACAATTTTGACAATTTTGACAATTTTGACAATTTTGACAATTTTGACAATTTTGACAATTTGACAATATTACAAAACGTTAAAAATGTAGGAAAATACGAGAAATTGGCGTTTTCTCTCGGGGTTTTCAGGTTTCATAAAAAAGTCATGATTCAAAATTTAAGATTTCAAAAATCAATTGAGGTTCCCAAAAAATGCTTTTTTTATTTGTATGCATCTGAATAAAGCTACAGGTTACAAGTAGGTATATCAAAATATGTATTTTTTTTATTTCAATCATAAATATTTGAACGACAAGAACAGGTTCGAACTTTTTCTCAAGCGAAATTCTCCAATAGCTGGAATAGTATTTTTACAACTTCAAGAGCATCTCTCGGTCAAGCCAGTTTTGAGCAAGCAGCCAATCTTCCACGATTATCCTACATCCAAGATGCTCTCCGAAGCTGATTTATCAGCCAATCATATTGCGATATTGCGAAAAAATTACGACTAGAAAAAGAAATCTTCATAACACAGTACAGGAACAGCCAAATGTGCATGAGGAAATGTTAGAGTGCACCACACGGACGAACTTATTTCACTTGGCAATTTCCCAACAAATGGTCAACCCGGAACCCGTTGAGCGTGAGCATAAATCTCAGGAAAGAAAGTGAAAGGCCTAAAGTGTACGAACAAGTTGCCAGGTTCATGTGCTAGTGGTACTTTTCGAGACATGGAAGAAGTTACCCCAAAAGAATGTGTTCGATGCCAGGCATGCTCTTCGTTCAACAATAATAGTAAATCATCTATCTCGGAATCGATCGAATTCGTTGAGATGATGCGGAACATGAATGGGGTTACCCGAAGCAGTGCAAATACATATGGCTGGTGAATGGCAAGCAGCATCATCATCATCATCCCATGTACTACTACGACCTACCCTGGGAGAATCCATCTTGGCCCCAGCTCCATCTCTCTAACGGAACCAATAATACTAATTTGATATTTTCCTGCATCGTTGAGGCGTAGAGACATGTAGGACAAGATGCGCGCCTCACAGACAACGGAGCCAAGTGTGGAAGGTCAATCCCAGACAATATGGAACTCTGGGCAATCTTTTTTCTGCGGTCTACCGAATACCGAGAAGGGGACGAAACTCAACAGAGGCTAGAGGAGGCAAAACCCAATTGCGATGTGTCATCTTGAATTCATACACACAATTCTGGGTGCTGAGTGAAAACCAAATTGGACGTGGAGAAATGGCTATCTCGACGGAGGAATTTTCCTTGGAGAAATAAAAGGGACGCATCTACTAAGGGTAGATGTTGGTATTTTGTCATTATAGTATGTAGATATACCGCACCTTTTCATTTAAAATTCTGATGCAATAGTTCTAATACTTTTTTTTAATTTATACAAGACATTCTGGTCACTTATGCACACATTTTGCTGTCATAGTAAAAATAAGGTTCAAAAATTAATTCCTTCTCTTCCGCGTAACTTGAAGGTTCCCGTAAATAAAAATCACAATAACAATTACAATTTTAAACAAGCTATTATTTGTTTTAAAGGTGTGTGTTTGTTGAAAGATTTTACTATGTGCATGGGAAATGTGTGAAATTATGCTCAAAAACTAAATACCTTAAGCAATCAGTGCAGTTTAGCTAGAACAGATGGTGTTAAATTTCCTGACAACCTCGATTTTCGTCAACCGGACCATTAGAGTTAACCAAATAAGTTAGAAATGTTGCATGAGATCCTTTTGTACGTCAAGGAATATTTTTCAGACCACCATTTTCAATTTTTCTCCTAAGTCGAGGGACTTATTACACTCAACAGAGAAAAAACTGTCTTTATTTTGGTTTTTAAATCGCCGAGCTTCGACCAGACTGCCATGAGAACTGCTTGATTTTTACTCCGCTTCGGCTTATTCTGCTTCTAATATATCTTAAGTTTAAACCCAATCTCACCTTGACACGATAGATGATCCTACTTTTTGGCCACATCCCGCACTAAAACAGTCTTCTTAAAGCGTAGGAACGCACAACTTTTCGGTCCAATGTTTTTTCCACCGGTCCCGGTTTCCGCCTTGTTTTTATTTTTTTTTTCAACGGATCTGCTTTCTACTCCATACTTCCGAATCGTAATTGTTTTGGCAAGATTATTGAATATCACTAAAATAATGAATTTCAGATTTGTAACTTTAAAATTAGCATTTTTCAAGATCACGTGAGCTTAAGACTTTCTTTTTTGTTTTATCCGTTCGTTAAAAACGGGAGATTTAACGCCATAAGAAATCTTGGTTATTTTTTAAGTAAAGTCGAAAGTTTGTGCGATCGTTAACCAACAATTATACATGTAGTTGTTTAACGAATTAGAAGAAATCCTTCTGTGATGTGAGAAGAATTTTTTTCCTGAAAGAGCTTGATTTGACCTTTCTGGCCAAGGCCGCGCGAACGGGGGGTGAAAGCTTTAACCTAAGATTGCCAGAATATTTTCCACTCCCATCCGGGCCTAGCAATTCCGGGCATTTTTTCAAAAAAAACCTGGCAAAATACGGGCATGGATTTCAGTTTTTCAAATCCAAAAACCGGGCGAAAACCGGGCAAAATTAAGGTGTAATTATACATAAAAGCAAAGAAATAATGCAAAAAAAAAATTTAAATTAATATTTTATTAATGTAAAGTCTGCTTCATTTAATATTGGAACACAAACAATTGCATGTAGTTCAGTCATTTATTAACGAATTCATAATTTGTTTTTTATACAAATGTAGCATTTTCTTTACTTTTTCATAAAAAAAAAATTAAAAAAATTATTCATTGCTGTTTCGAAGAAATTCTCGTACTTTTCCCGTAATACGGCACATTAGGCGGCGCACACCCTTTTCGTCCACCGTTTTGGCGATTTGATTCCACCAGTTCTTCATTTGAGTCATGTTCCTAACAAGTTTTCCCTTTGCCTTAAGCATCCGCTTCGTGATTGCCCAGTATTTCTCTATCGGCCGGAACTGGGGGCAGTTTGGGGGGTTGATGTCCTTCGGTATTACGCTGACCCCGTTCGTTGCGTACCATTCCATAACCGTTTTGCTGTAATGGCAGCTTGCGAGGTCCGGCCAAAACATTACTGGACGGTCGTGGGCACGAATAAACGGCAGAATCCGTTTCTGTAGGCACTCTTTTTTGTAGACTTCTGATGTCATTGTCTTGTCAGTGAGAAAGACTTTGGTTTTCTGTCCACAACTGCATATCCCCTGCCAAATCATGTACTTGCGGGCGAATTTATCTGCAAACACGAACTTAAATTTTGCAGGTCCATCCGGTCCATCCCCCCGAGCCGTCGCCAAATAAAATTTTTGATGGGATTTGCCCAAAGTCCGCCTTCACGTAGGTCTCATCGTCCATCAGAATACATCCGTCGAACTTGGTCAGCACTTGGTCGTACAGCTTTCGAGCACGGATTCTGGCCACATTGTTCTGCTTCAGCGTCCGATTTGGCTGTTTGCTGGCTCGGAATGACCTTATTCCTTCCCGGAGACGAATTCGTCGCACCGTACTGTGAGCGGCCTGGAACTTATTGGCCAAATCGCGGTCTGAAAGATTGGGATTCCTCTTGACGGCCTTGATGACTTTCCCACGCAGTTTCCGGTCGATAGTTCCACTCCGACGCTTCGAATGCGGCTTCCGAGCCATCGTCAATGTTTCCTTGTACTGCTTGATAACACGCTGACGCCATACGGTACTTCTGGGCATTTGAGGCTGTTTAGCTAGCTTCGATGCCGACAACAATGGATTTTCAAGAAAACTGTGCACAATTTGATCTCTCCGTTCGGCTTCCATGGCGGTTGTTTACAAAATGCTATCGTTTGGTGTTATGACATGGTGAAAAATAATGAATTTCCCGACACGTGGGTGAAAAAAGTTTCCAAATCCGTCCACTAGGAGCGCCACAATGAGCAAAAGAATTTGTTCCAATATTCAATGAATCAGACTTTAATTGCAGACGTCCAAAAACTTTTTGGAAAACTTAAATATTTAAAGGTTTATAAAAGTAAATCAGCAAAATTATTTGAAACAACCGTTGACAATTTCCATACCGTTAATCGATTCTGCTGAAACTTACTCAAAAACATTGTTTTTTTTAGTTTCTTTGTGAAAATTGTGCAAAAATTTGGGCAATATCCGGACTTTCTTCACGATATCCGGGCAACCGGGCCAGACCGGACTTTATCGAAATTTTGCATCAAATATCCGGGCAAACCCGGATAAAACCGGGCAATCTAGCAAGCTTACTTTAACCCTTCTTCATATTTTTTCAAAGTAAAATCATCTGTTCAAGAAATAAATTCACCGCAGAAACGTAGAATTATTTGATCCAATAAGCTATTTTAATAAATGTTGAGCATGTCAGAAAATTGGCTCGCCTCCGGTGATATTTAGATCTATATCACTCTAGACATAAATTATTTCATTCTACGACACTACATGACGTTCAAGAATTTAAACTTATGTTGAGTTGTCAATTTCGATGGGCAATTTTATAAGCCTTTTATACTGTAACTCGAATCCTGACTCACAAAAACCTTACCTCGTGTTAAAAACTGGAATTTATTAAGGAGAGTATGTTAACAAGTTCATCCATTTCTTCATTATTAATCACTTTGAAATTAAAAAAAAAATTTATATCAGTACAGAGTTTATGCTGATATGAAATATTTAAGAAAGCAATTTCAACCTCAATTTTGTTTTGTATTTCTTGTTCTTCAAAATTTTCACTTCAAAATTCACATTTTTCTGAGGTCCAAGCAATTTAAGCGAATATTTTGATTGTTTTGGTGCCATATTACTTTAGAAAATAGGTTAAAATTGTTTAAGGAAACTAGGCACTTTCGAATAAAATTTAAAAAAAATAAAAAATAAAATTAAAAAAGTTTATAAATACAAACTTTTTCAAGACTGTTCTACCCAAGTAACCATAAGCATTAAGCCGTAACCCTTAATCAGCATTAAATCAACGTTTCTAATGCAACTTAGCATTATATCAACATTCATAATGCTTTTTAGTTTTATATAAGCATTATTAATGCATAGAAGTAATAACAAAAATTTACACTAATGATATATGCACATATAGAGCTACTATATAAAGTTAACAAGCACTAAGACTGTAGCACTAGAACTTCCTGTTAATGCTTATAAAAAGCTTTTATAAAGCGTAGAAACGTCAAACCCGCGAATGTAAACAAGAATGATGTTTTTCATTTGCTGCGTGTGAGTAAGCAAGACAGCAAACGAAAACAATCAGAGCGGGCAGTTGCAGTTGTCTTCTCCCACAATTTTCCAATACATTTCCAAACCTTCTCATGCATACATTGTCTATGAAGTTGTGTGATCCGAACAGTACTTGAAGTACGGGTTTTTTCACCTACGTTATCAGTATCAAGAGTGGTCGAAATGGTAAAGGCGCAAGGAAAGATAATATTGTTTATTAGAATAAAATCAACGGATCATATGTAGATCCTAATGATAACTTAATAGTAGATAAAGGCTGCTGAGGAATGCTTTTATACGGCTGGCGAAAAATGACGTTTTGATGGTGCTCTAATTCAGCATTTGTAATGCTTATTTAAGGCTATGTTGTTATAGCATTTATTCAGCCCGCTATTTCGCCTTTTTAGCATTAAATCTGCATTATATCCGCATATAGTGCAAAACAAGCATTAATTCAGAGTTATATATGGGAATATATTGTTGATTAAGGGCTTTGTTTTAGTGCTTATGGTTACTTGGGTAGACATCTCTATTTTTTTTTTCGCAGAAGTAAACATTTATACGTCTGCGATAAAAATCAAGAGATTTATGGAACTAAAATAATCTAACCGTTTTGAAAACTCTAACAAATTGTTAAATGAAATAAAAGCATTTTTCTTCAGAAATGTAAAAAATACATATCTTTCTTAACTTTAAAGAATTGTAGAATATAACTTTTTAGATCCTTCATCATCATCATCATCAAAATTTTGTTACTAAATTGAATAAAGTGTAATAAATTAATACAGAATCAGTTTTTACTTTCATGTAGATTTGTTAATTCATGAGTTTTATTAAGTTTATAATTTAAACGTTTCATTTATTATTATTATTTTAAGTCATCTTTTTAAAATTGATCATAATTTTTTAATTATTCTATGGAAAATTCGATAAACAATTTTTATAGCAACTTTAAGAGTTAGTTTTATTGTGCAATGTTGATTAAATTAGTAACGTAAACTGAGGGAACTTTGATCACCGAGGTAACTTTGATTAGCATGAAATTTTTGCAGATAATCAACATTAACTAAATCTGAGTCACAATATCTGAAAGTTGTTTTTTTCGTTTGAAAACCTATAAATTGAGTATTAAATAAGCTAAATTTGGTTTGTAGTTGGAGATTTTTTTTACATTACTTAAAAGGTAGTTTCAATGTTTTAAAATATCTGTTTTTTCGAAGACTCACAAACAAACATCTCTTCTGATAAAATGATAAAATGATTTAGCAGCAAAAGGGTGATTTGATATAAAAGTTAAACTTTTTTTCTTTGTAAAGGTATAGATTTAGAGTTCTTTTTATGTTCATTATATGATAATTTTTGGATATTAAAAAAAAGGACATTTTCTATGAGAAAGTCTGTATATAACAAATGGCTTAAACCCCCATCAAATGGTTAAGTTTGAATAAAAACAAGAGCATAAAAACAGTGGAAGGTCCTAGAGAATTGCATGATGGTAAAATTTCGTTCGGTTTTGAGGCCAAAAAATATTTAAAAAAATTTTATATTTTTTGCCCCTAAATTTATGCAGTAACATATTTCATCCTGAGTATATTTGTTTTTCAAAGAAAACATTGAGTGCAAACAAAAAAAAAAATACTGTACTTGATGTTTTAAGCCTTCTGTGGTAGTTGGCATCAAAACAATAATTTTGAAGATGTTGAGATACGTGAAAGCCATTCTATTTTTATCGGTTTCGTATTTGATACTTTCAGAAATCACCCAAACCTATTATTTGTCAGTGATGATGAATTGAATATGTCATACATATTTTTAATTTACAATTATTGTGAACTTCAATCAAACATGAACTTTCTAAGGGATTTATTTCGATAACTGTAAGAATTTGAATTGAAAATTGGATATCATCTCTGACTTTGATCACTGGCACTTTTGGCATAAAATTAAATACCAGAAATTCCAGAAAGTTAAAAAAAATAAGGTCCACCTCAATAAATACAGACGAGAGGGTGGGGAAACTTGATCCCCTTTTCTTATTTTAATCTTATCTTTTTGGAACTCGCTTTCTTTTGCATTTTCATCAAGTTTATATGCTCCAAAATATAGCATTTTCGTGAGACGAAAAAAATTGTTATAGTTAATTTTAAAGTTAAAGGATACTTCATCCTTTACTCAAGGAGAATTGATCCTTAATTTAGGGTGCCCTGACCCTAGGCTAAAATATAGAAAAATCCGGGGATAAAAGGTCCGTTGACTACTTTTTGCCATACCCATTAGTTCTTATTTCACAGTTTGTAAGTATTAGATATGATGAATTCCCAAAATTGTCTACTATCCTATAATCATTGCATATTTTGAGGCGCAGTTTTTTAGATTTTAGTTAAATTCAGTAATTTGAGTCCTACTTAACAGACTTAACTTACTGGGTAAACGTTAGTTATTGAACAAATATTAGAAATTTCTTGATAATTTATGATCATGATCCATTCAGAAGAAAACTCCATTTTTTCGGACTCTAGAGACCAATTAAACCCATAACATACATTTTGGAAATTTTTTTTTTCTAAAATAGAATTTTCTATTGCTTGAAAATATGGCATTATGAAGTTCATATTTAACTCTAACGATTGACATATTGGAATTAATTTTTTTTTTATAATTTTTTCATGTGGGAAACATTTCAAAGTGATGTAAAAAGTTCTTCAAATAACATTTTGTCAAATTTTTCAGTTCAATCAATAAAAAAATAAAAAAATTAAAATTTGATGAGATAAAATTTTTTTAAATTTTGTTTTTTGCCACATTTTTCTACAAAATTTGATATTTGTAAGACATTCCGGTTTCGGGGTATAGCGAAGGAATCCAGTATCCTCTTTCTCCCCTATATGTAGGATTTTAGGTGTAGCTGTCTGTTACCTTATAAAGTTTCTTCCATATCTCTCTAAACAAAGCGTAAAATTTCCGCAGATTGCGGTTATCATGCTTTACTTCCGAAAAAAACTCATGAACTTCCAGATGAAGTTCTTAGCAAAACATGACCTAGATTTGATCTCATGACTTTTGGTGCAGAAGGCTTACGCTCTAACCTTATAGCCCAAACCGTTGGCTTGGGTTCTACTGTGGTTTGAGAGACCCTTAAGTTTGTTCTGAACTACTCCGTGTCAATGATTATCGCAGTTTGTTAAAAGTCTTTTGAAATATTTTAGGATCTACGTTTTATTGGCACATCTACCCTACCCATTGAAGTGAAGCTTTCTTCCGTTGAGACGTTTGTAGTTGGGCCAAGTGTGGGGGCCACCTTCGAGTTCAAGCAAGGAATCAGTTGCTGGGCTCTGTTCGCAGAAGCGAGCATTCAACCATGATGGCAATAGAAAAACCGTATGGAATATAATGGTCAAATAAATTTCTCTGCGGTGCGCACCGAGACATGTACAATCCCTAAATCCCCGCACAACAACGTTGCTCCTTCCCTCAATTTGGCCGGCTTGTTCAGGCCTCCTAGCCTAGCCGGAGTGTTCCTCCTAGATCCAGCTAAGGTATCGCTTCTCCCGATGGACCCGGTCGATGCCGCAACAATCCATAGATTCTTCTTTTTTTCTTCCCATTTCGTGCCCATTCATCCTCCATCGGGCCATACAGTTGGGTAATAATTGAAAATGAAATAAAACACAATAATAAATAAACCCTCAGCGTCGCCGTCGTCATCGTCGAAGGTGGTGGCGGCGGCGGCCATGATGATTTGGCGGGTATCTAGCTGGACCCCGGCGGGTTTTTCAGAAGACGTGTGGTTCGTTTCAGTGAAAGATGATGCAGCAGCTGCCGGAGCTATAATACACAACAACATGCGCTGCGCTGTTATGATGGTAAATTGTGACGTGACTTTATATGGTTGGCTATCCTCCAGTCAGTTGGTTTGTGTGGTAGAAGTGTCCATACTCGTTGAACGATGGCGTGTGGCGGCGACGGCGGCCGGTATGAATCTCTGGAGATTCAGATACGCCATATAAGTGAACACGCCTGGCTGTGTTACTTTTTTTTTTGTTTTGAATCATTGACACTACTTTGGAACGTAGGTATATTTTATTTGGTGTGAATTTTGAATGATTGTGGGGTTAGAGTGGTACTGAGCAATATTTTAAGATATTTTCAATTGTGATTCAAGAATATTATTCCTAAGCGCAAATTTTCCGAGTGTATGATAACTCAAGCTTATCCGCTAGTCCATAATGAAGATTTGATATTATGATCACTTCATCAACAAAACAAAAGCTTCTAAAAAGTTCATAGAAGATTGAAATTGGTACCTAATGGAACTAATCGTAGTTTATTAGCTTCATAACTGGATACTGATGTCTTATCTAGTTTGAATAAAGGGTGATACGGTCAAAATTTGGTCAATATCAACTTGACGTATTTCTTTCAATTTTGCATTTCAAAAACCTGAACATCCCTCATTTTGAAGGTGTGTGTGTGTAGAATGTTGCTCCTATTTTGATTTTGGAATTCACTCTTCAGTTGTCAAAATGCCGTCCAAGGAAGAAGAGCAGCGTATCAAAATTTTGCTCGCGCATCGCGAAAATCCGAGCTACTCGCACGCAAAGCTGGCAAAATCGCTAAAAGTTGCCAAATCAACCGTGACAAATGTAATTAAAATGTTTGGGGAACGTTTGTTGACAGCCAGGAAGTCGGGATCGGGGGGAAATCGAAAACCGGAAGCCGCTGAAACGACAAAGAGAGTTGCCGGTAGTTTCAAGCAAAACCCTAACCTCTCTCTCCGAGATGCCGCAAATAAGCTGGGTGTATCGTATACAACCGTGCATCGAGCCAAAAAACGAGCCGGACTATCGACTTACAAGAAGGTAGTGACTCCAGATCGCGATGATAAACAAAATACGACGGCCAAAGCGTGACCCCGGAGGCTGTACACGTCGATGCTGACGAACTTTGACTGCGTGGTAATGGACGACAAAACCTACGTCAAAGCCGACTACAAGCAGCTTCCGGGACAGGAGTTTTATACGGCAAAAGAAAGGGGAAAGGTAGCAGATATTTTCTAGCACATGAAACTGTCAAAGTTCGCGAAGAAATATCTGGTTCGGCAAGCCATCTGTACCTGTGGCTTGAAAAGCAGCATTTTCATAGCTTCCGGGACTGTCAACCAAGAAATTTACGTTAAAGAGTGTTTGAATAAACGTCTGCTGCCTTTCCTCAAGAAACACGGTTGTTCCGTACTGTTTTGGCCGGATTTAAGAAAGAGTACGGTAAAAAGGCCATGGAGTGGTACGCCGCCAACAACATGCAGGTGGTTCCCAAGGACAAGAACCCTCCCAACACGCCAAAGCTCCGCCCAATTGAGAAATACTGGGCTATTGTCAAGCGGAACTTAAAGAAGACCAAAAAACTGTTAAGAACGAGCAACAGTTCAAGGCAAACTGGCTTTCTGCGGCGAATAAGGTGGACAAGGTGGCTGTTCAAAATCTGATGGGAGGGGTTAAGCGTAAGACCCGGCAATTTGGATTTCGAAAAGCGGAAGCCTAACTGAATATTTTTCCTGAATTTTATACTTATTAAACTTGAAAAAGAAATTTAATTTGATTATTTAAATAAACGATTTCACCGATTTACACGCGTTTTCCCTTGACCAAATTTTGACCGTATCACCTTTTTCATGCTCAGAAAGTTAACTTTTGTATGATTTTCCCGAATAAAGGTGGATCAATGCCAAAATTAATGTCTCATTTTTCATTTACGGTTATCTCGATTATCCCGAGTGCAGGATTTACTGAAACCTTAATGATGCCTCGTGTAGCAAATGTTGAATAATTAATTATGAGGGCATAATAATACCATTTTATGATATAGGAAATATACTGCCAATAGTTGACATCGTTGTTTTTTAACAATTGGAAGCACCTAAAATACGCGCCTATTCATAAGTTTCACTTTCACTATTCTATGATGATAGACGTTAAAAGCTATTTAACTTTTAGAAACTATTTATTAGAAGAAAAAAGTTTTATATTACTGTAAATTCAATTTTCAAAATAATAATACCTTTAATATGTCTTTTTTGCAATGGCTGTATAATCAATACTCAAAATGCGGTGCCTAATCGGGATAGCGCATGGCACCCTTCCAAATAAACGATTTTCAAATCAAATCAAAATAATAAAATTACACGCAATAAACCAGTAACGAACATATTTGTTCTTTGTTTTCAGTTAAATTCAATTTTCAACACCTAATTAAATCTGATTGAATACATTTCAATTCTACTTTTTTACTCTATCATTTTATTTACACTTACTAGACGCGTACCGAATATTAGGCGCTGAATACTGCCCGAAAACCGTTAAGCCGTATATTCGGCTCACCGAATAGTTGAGCTAAGTATTCGGACGAATAGGCAGGATAACAGATTTGACCCCTTTTTTTATCAAAAAATCTTCCTGAATTGCCCGACCGTCACACAGTGGGGCAGGACCTACAAAAGCTTGGCCAAAACCCTTTTTTGAGAATTTCCAAAATTCATCATAAATTTATGCTTTTCAGAAACTAGACATCACACCGATCACAAATCTGTCATACAAATCTTAAAATTCGTTGCTTCATACAATTTTCTACGTAGGTGAAGTTGGGGTTTGATGCAGTTGTATTTTATCGCAAAAATTAAAAAATATTTTCAATATTCCACTTAAATTTTATTTCTTGGAGAAAGAAAAAAAAATAGCATGGATGTGTTCAGAAAAACATGAAATTTATTTATTTGAGGTTGAAGAATTGAAAAAAAATTGATTTTGTTTTTTACAAGCTTAAACATATAACGTTAAAAAATTACGAATTTTCATCATATTCGGACATTTGGAAAACATGTTACCCCACGTTACCCCACTCTCCTTTCTACTCAAACCTTTGAATTTAGGTCTCAGCTATCCAACAAAACAAAAAGTAGTTGCCAGTTTTTGCCTATTCAAAAGTTATTCACGTTTTAGTGAAACATGTTTTTGGACAATTTCCGTACTTTTGAGATTGCTTTTGAAAATGTTTTTTGCTAGAAAAACTCAATCGAATTTGAAATTCAGTTCATTCAATTTTTTTTTAAACTTATTTTCCTTTTTGTTATTGTGATAATACTATTTTGGTTTTTAAAAGTTTTTTTTTAATCTTCAGACAAGCAGATAAGATTCTTTGGAATATAACTTCTATAACCTTCTCAAGTCCTTTTCGGTCAGATGCTAAGTATCTGTTAACTAACATAATTTTTTATTCAACATTTTGTCTAGTAATCTGTGAGTTCACCCTCCAAATGGTAGATTAGGATGTGGAGAACAAACTTTTGTATGGGGCCGACTAAAAAAATCATGTTTAGAGGTTGCGCAAGCGCGATCTTTGAAAAAACTCCACTTTCAAAGTATTTGATTTTAAATAAAGTCTGGGTTCAAAAAGTTTTACAAAATTTAAATATTTTATATTTTTTTAAATTTTGTTTGAATTAAATACTACACGTTAAATATGAAAAAAAGAACCAAATTTGTGTTTAATCGGAAAATGAGCGGGTTATTTTCATGAAAAAATTTTTTTGATCCAAAAATTTTGTATTCAACTGACCAAAATGTGTACCAAGCGTAAAATATGTTTGATACAAATGTCATCAAAAGATGCAGATTTTGTGCAATTAAACTTTGCTGAACAAAGCATGTTGTTTGTAATATTGTGTGAAGAGCTATTCAAGGTTTAATTCCTAATAAAGTCACAATTTTGAATATTTTTTATTTAATTTATCGAATTTGTCTTAATAAATGCCTACTTTAAAATCAAAATACTTGCAAAAATACCTTTAATGGTTTAAGGGAGTCATCAGAAGGCCATACGCCAAATTTGATCGGAATCGGAAAACAGGAAGAGGTTGCACTGAATCTCAAGTGTAAAAGGGGTTCTGAGACATTGTGTTCTGAAGAAGCACAAAAAATCGGGTTTTCATAAAAAAAAAATTTCTACCAATCGAATGCTTGATTATGTCAATTTTATAAAAATTTAAATTAAGACTAACATTTCACCCGAAGACTGTAACTCGATTGGACTGAATACAAAAAAGTTATGGCTGTTCAAAGATTGTATTTTGGTCGCAAATTGTCCTGTAAAACGCAATGAGTAAAATGTACTCATTGTATATTAAACGACAATTTGCCACTTATATACAATCTTTGAACAGCCATAACTTTTTTGTTTTCAGCCCAATCGAGTTACAGTCTTCAAGCATTTGATTGGTAGGAAAAAAAAAAGTTTGATGAAAACCCAATTTTTTATGCTTCTTCAGAACACAATGTCTCAGAATCCCTTTTACACTTGAGATTAAGTGCAATACCTCCCTGTTTTCCGATTCCGCTCAAATTTGGCATATGGCCTTCTGATGACTCCCTTAAACCATCAAAGTCTTTTTTGCAAGTATTTTGCTTTTAAAGAAGGTATTTATTAAGACAAATTTGATAAATTAAATAAAAAATATCTCAATTTGTGACTTTTATTAAGGATTAAACCTTGAATAGCTCTTCACACAATAATACAAACAAAATGCTTTGTTCAGCAAAGTTTAATTGAACAAAATCCGCATCTTTTGATGGCATTGGTATCAAAAATATGTTACGCTTGGTACACATTTTGGTCAGTTCAATACAAAGTTTTTGGATCAAAAAAATTTTTTCATGAAAATAGCTTGCTTATTTTCCGTTTTGACCCAAATTTGGTTCTTTTTTTATTTTTAACGTGTAGTTTTTAATCCAAACAAAATTTTAAAAAATATAAAATACATAAATTTTGTGAAAGTTTTTGAATTCACAATTTATTTAAAATCAAATACTTTGAAAGTGGACTTTTTTCAAAGATCGCGCTTGCGGAACCTCGAAACATGATTTTTTTTTAAGTCATCCTCATTTATCATTTGGAGGGTGAACTCACAGATTACCAGACATAATGCATTTTTGAGACACCCTACTGAGTAGCCTTCAAGTTTATAAGGAAAATCTGCTTAACAAAGTTATCTAGATCAAATTTCACAATATCTAGATTTAAAAAAAATACATCAAATTAAAGATATTGATTAGATGAACAACTTTTCAGAAGACTTCAAACCAGTAGGATTTGATTTGAAAAAGTTATGAGGTTTTGACCATCAATTGGTCAGGTCTGCCTCACTGTGCGTCGCGATACGTGAGTGTTGTCTGTGCTCAGTCGTTGCACAATGGGGAAAAAAGTGTACAAACCGCGAAGAATTTCAATATCTTTCGCCGTACATGACCCAAATCTATGAAATTATACTTTCCTTTTGTGAAAATTTCCGAAGAATCGATTGGATATAGTTTCAAATGCCGCCCAAGCTTACGAACGGAGATATAGTGCCTTTTTAACCCCTTATTCCCCTGTATTTTGTAAACATTCCAGAGAAACACTGATTTAAACCAAAGAATTTTGAACGAAAACAGACCTATCGTGTGTAATTTTTTCTAAGGAATCGAATAAAGGTGGTTTTGGCCACCATATGCTTCAGAAAATGGAGTTATGGCTGTGTTGACCCTCAATTCCCCTATATTTTACAATTATTTCAGAAAAAAGCTTGTTGGGACTTGATAATTTTGAACCAAATGGGTTGTATCTTATGGAGTTTTTTTTTCGGTGAATCGAATGAAGGTTGTTGAGCCCCCGCACACTTCGAAAAATGAAGTTATGGCTGTTTTACCTTCAATTCCCCTCAATTTTTCAAATTGTTAAGAAAATGCATGTTCGGACTTGAAAATTTTGAATCTTTTGGGACGTATCTTGTGTGATTTTTTCCGAGAAATCGAATGCTTCAGAAAATGAAGTTATGGTTGTTTTACCTTTAATTCCCCTACATTTTCAAATTGTTAAGAAAACGCATGTTCGGACTTAAAATTTTCAACAAACGGACCGTTCGGCACATGTGCACACTCACATGGCGGTCGAACCATCCATAATTAACTGTATCGAAAAATGTAGTGCCTTCTCTATTGGGTACTACTTCTTCAATACAGTTAATTGATGCGGGACAAAGAATTTAGCATGTGGTCAAGCTTCTATTTAAAATGCTCTTCGCTCTTTTCACCACCTTAGAATTTTCTTCTGATCGTCTATCCGTCTTTCATTTCAACTCTTTAACCCTCACCGATAAAGCCGCAAATTCATTTCATAAAGTTCTTTTTAATGTTAAAGTTTAAAGTTAAAGTTAAGTTTAAAGCGTTTTCGTATATTTTCCACTAACACGGAAGCACTAACAAACTTCATAAACAAACAAAATCGCCGCCCGAGACGATGCATACATTATATGCGCTGTTAAGGGTGAAGATTTTGTTTGTTTATCTGGAAAAAGTGTGCCCCCGTGCCAGTGGATAATAAACGAAAACGTTATACGGTCAGAATTTGAAAACTCACAGTTCACAGTAATACAATTTTAGCGTTTTAGTGGAAATGGAAAACTTTGACTTTTATTTTCGTCGGGATAATCGATTTGAGTTAATTGTATAGTATAGCTTCTGATTAACGGCCTTAGGTATCGTTATATTTCTTAACTATAGTTACATACATCATTGTAAAACTACACAATTAATCGAAGTTGAAGTGCATTTCAAAAAGTTATATGTCTGCAGTTGTAGTTTTCATTGGAATTCCAATTTTGGTGAGATCATTTATCCTGGATTTAACTATTTTGGAAACACAATGCTTAATTTATTTTTATTATTTTTGATTAAAGACATTTACCATTCTTATGGCATTCGTGTTTGTATTACACTAATATTTTAATGAACTAAAATTAGTTTTCGCTACATTTTAAAGGGCTTGTCTGGAACATATTTTTTTAATAGTTCGTTTATTTGAAACGAAGAAACATATTGTATACATGATGTTAAAATTTAATATGTTAATGGTTAAAGAAAATAAATACAACATTGTTTTACTAACCAATTTTTTTACACATATATAATTTTTCTTTCAATTTGATTCTTCAATACTGTAAGTTAATAGTATCCAAACATGATGCATTTTCAAACTTTCGAAAGTCTTTAAGAAAGAACAGGAGCGTAGTACAATGTATAGGATTTTATTTTTCAAATCATTACACAAGTCAAAATTGTATCCTGCTAATATCCTTTTCTCCCAAACCTCTTACCTAAAATTAGTTTGCTAGGATGCAGAGGTGACCTCGGTCCTAAAGCACAAAATTGATCTTACATCCCTTTCTATCTTTTCCAAGCTATCCATTGACTACTAGGACGTGGCCGGAGCAGGCTTCCGAAAAGTACAGCTTTCCTATGACAGCCTTTTTCTTGCCAAACAAACTGTCTCGGTTTTCCTTACCACTCGGTTCGCTGCTGTACCGTCGGTAAGGGATCGTAATGCTTCGGCTACATCGCACACGTGCGAGAACCCAGACTGTATCTGAACAATCTGCTCAAAGCATGCGTTGCCGAAAGTGTTGTGCTCTAATCTGTAGCGAACCCAACCGACAGTTCGGTTTTCATCCTTTCATGCCTCCTGTTTCGAAGATAATTTCATCCTAACTGTTGGCTGCAGGGCGTGACAGTTTTTGCAGGACTGTCACGGGTGACTGTCATGCCCATACCGTACCCATGCCCGATCGTATGCGCTGCTGCTCGGTTTCGAATAGATCGCACCGAGCAGCAGCATACGATCGGCGCGTAACGCGATGTGTGGTGCCGGCGCAGGTTAGGCGAAAAGGGAAGGGGAGGGTGATTGGGGTGATTGGGGTAGCTTCAAGCATAAGGAAAATGCATACGTTCGTTCGAAATTAACTCGGCCCCAGCGAATCTCGGCTCGGCTACAGTCGGACGGAGTAAGTAGTACTGTCATGCGAAATTCAACGCATTGAAAACTGTCACGAAGATATTCCCAAAACTGTCACGAAGCTTAAAAAATTTCCATACCCACGAACAAACTCTCGCATGGGGTAAAACGAGGCCTCGCTGTACATCGCACGACCGCTCCTTTTAAAACTGTCGGGGAAGAAATATTCGGGAAGATTTCACCGAGGTGCATGTGCGACTTTCGCAAGAATACTGTCGTTCGCCAGTACTTTTCGGAAGCCTGGGCCGGAGCCGTTATTGATGTTCAAAGAGAGAGCATCTGTTTTGTGCATTGAGGATGAGCTGCTAATCCCAAGCACCATTCTTTTGACCTTTGAACAAAACTGATGGCCTCGGTCAATCACGGAGTAGCAACCATTGGCGATGTGGAATTGGTTCCACTGAGCCACGCCTGCGACAATGGAGTTCGAAATGCTTTTGAAGGTAATGTGGAAGCAATAACGGAATCACTCCATGATTAATAAATAAACCTTACTATTGTATGTAGAAATTCATGATGAAGTATTTCGGGCTCCATAGCTCAAGGTGGATGTGAGTAGTCAATTCAGCTAAGCTAAGCTAAGCTAAGCTAATAATCAACATGCGTCTTTGCTGCTGGCCGCTGGCTGCCCTTGCGGGTATTCTAGGATAATATTCTTATAGGATATTCTTATAATCACTTCGAATTTTAGCTACCGGAAAGGCAACATCTAGGCGTGGCGTCGTGGCAGCGTGTTTGGCTAACATCTCGGAGGATCGGGTTCAAATCTGGCACCAGGACTAATTTTTTCCATTAGGTTGTTTGATTGCTTGAGTAAGCGAATCAAATATTTGTGTAGCAGAACTGGCGTGCGTGCTGGCATATATCTAACAAAGTTAAAACAAAGCAATTAAGTGAGATCAATAGAGGGAGGTGATGGGAGGAATAAAGATGGATGCCGAGAAACCGACAGCACCAACTTCGGCTGGTGATGACCAAAATAGGAGAGGAGAATTATTTTTTGTTTTGTTGATTAAACGTTTACTTGTCGGCTGAATAGAAGGCCGTTCAAATCTGAAATGGAACTTCAAAGTTTCCATAAGAACTTAAATTTTGGGCTGAATAAAACGAACTTCAGCACATTGATTATGCTGATTAAGCTGTATTCGACCTTTTTAACGAGACTTTTGGTTGCTTGGGTAGTAACGACAATATCGCATCAACAGTGAATAGTTTATATGTACGACCCCTTTGGCCGACACCTGTTTGTAATTTGGATAAGTGAAATCAATTGTTAGTCCCTAATAACTCCTATGTGCAAATTTTCATCCCAATCCGATGTTTAAAAACATCAATATCACTAAGATTATGAAAAGTTGATATGGACGACCCCTTTTGCCCGCCCCTTACACTGAATTTGATACCTCATAACGATTGCACGTCACTCAAAACTATTGTGTGCCAATTTTCATCTGCATACGATGTGTAATAAAGTCAATATCGCAAAAACAGCGAACAGTTAATATGGACGACCCCTTTGGTTGACCCTTTGCACAAAATTTGACACCTGAAATCAATTGCTCGTCTTTCAAAACATTCATGAGCAAATTTTCAACACAATTTGACGAAAAGTAACGTCAATATTACGAAAACAATATTTTTCTTATATGGACGACTCCCTTCAGAAGAGGTTATCCAAAAATTTGAAAACGTTTTTCATCATTCCTGGTCCCAATGAGTATCCATGCAAAATTTCAGTCCTCTAGCTTTTAAGACGGCTGAGTCTATAGAGGATAAACAAACAAACAAACAAACATACAGAAATTTCTTTTTATATATTACGGAATAAAGTCAATCGTTTACATTTTGCATTCCTTGATGTTTGCATTCTGCAAGAAGGTTCAAAATAACGTGTCAAAATTAAATTAAAACTATGACGATTCCATTTATCAGATGGAAAATGTTTTAATTTCATATCGATTTCTATGTATTTTTTTTTTGTAATAGGGTAATTTTTTTACACGAAAACGATGAAAATTAACTTGAATTTTTCCTGTGAATTTCAAAATCTTAAAATGAAATAGCTATAGATACTGTTCTTGTTTATCATAAATTATTTTTTCTCACTAGATATAGTTTGTTTATCCAACCTTTTTTCTATGAAATCATAGAACCACCCTCGAAGTATTGATTATTTAGCTTCAGCGGTAGAATCAAGAGGTCTTAGAAAACGATTCAGAAAAAGTTCACTATCCCAAACACTTCGCTGGTAACGGGTCCCGACGATAGGTGATAATTTCAGCTTCTCAACCTCTTCTCCATCTCCAACCTGTAAATTGTGTATGGTGTGTACGAATGTCGGCCACACTCTAGTTGGGACAAATGCGAAATCGCACAGACCTCTATGAAGGTATGTCTATCTTTCTAGTTAACCGACTGACTAGCCGGACCAATATCGTCTGAACTGACTGACCTCAAAAAGTGAAGTCACTTGCTTCTCAGCTCAACTCTCAACGTAACGTGGATGACGACGACGACGACGACGACGAACATGTCGGTGATGGCGCGATGATTTCCAGACGAGTGAGTAAATTGGACAATTTCACACTGACCTGCTGCCTGATTCTTGCAAAAGCAGCTCTTGTGTTGCTTCAGGTTCGAAGTGGAAAAAAATCCATAACCGTTGTTCGGTTTGGCGATACACATAGGCGAATATGAGAAGAACATGGTTTCCCTCTAAAAAGGTTTCCACCACCAAACCTGACCGGGGCCAGGAAAAACTGTTACATTACCCAGTTCCGTTCTTACGTACGTTGATGTGGTGCGGCGAGGTAGCTGTGCGATATGGGATTTAAACTGAAGGTGGTCCTGTAATATGACTGACATAAATATCAGAACGCAGCCACTGTGATGGTTCTCACACATACAATCTCACACAGCTAACTATAGTTGCTGCCGCATTGTATCCATCGAACGAGACGCCATTGTACATCGGATCGTAACGAAGCTTGCACGCATCAGGTGAGTAGGGACAACCAGCTAAGAACCATCGGGCGATTCCGGGACGCAGAACCCTGAACACGCATAATGGCGATCCTGCTAGGCTCTGGCCTCAACAACCGTTGTTTTTTATTTTGACAGACATAAAGATGACCAGTCCGGGAAAATACGTGAGAGCGCCTCGCTACGTGGATTCGGATTCCGAAGAGAATTTTGAGGAAAGCTTGAGTACAGGTGCATTCGAAGACACCGAGTCCGAAAGCGATGAAGTTGTTCAAATACCTAAGCCGATAACGAAGAGCCCGGAGAAAAGTGAAACTATGAAGAGGATGGACCATTTTGCTTCTCTGCTACAAGCTCTTATAGAAAAAGATCGAAAAGAAACCGCATCGGCCGATGAGGAGAACGACCAGAATTGGGGATACGGACCAGACGAATCTTACACACCAATTGAAGAAAATTCGAACTCACTCATTCGATGGGACATGATTCCATCTTTCCCGAAGGATGTTCCATCCAATAAGCTATGGGAATCTTGGCAAAACTTTCTTGAGAATTTCGAGATATACGCCTCTCTTTCGAAATCGAGTGATCCGATGCAACGAACTAAATTACTTTACCTAGCTATGGGAAGTAACCTACAAGGGATCGTCAAAGCAGCTAAGCTCAAACCATCTCTCAAAGACCCCCGTTGCTACTCAACGTTCGTGAAAAATGTGGATGCCCATTTGAGATCGATGACCGATACCGCTGCGGAGCATGAGGCGTTTTCTCTCATGCGGCAGGAACCAAACGAGTCAGCCGTTATCTTTCATTCAAGGCTGACCGCTAAAGTAAGGTTGTGCGGCTACAGTCGCAGGGACGAGGACCGTTTTATTCGTGCACAACTAGTAAAAGGAATGTTAAACCGCGACCTAGCAAAAGAAGCGCGAACACATGACTATAGTACAAATCAAATTGTACAGATGGCCACAAAAAGCGAGGTTTATGACGCCGAGAATGCACGTGCAGCTCCAAGTGCATTAGCAGTCGACAAGAAACCTTGGGAGCATAGACAATCAAACTATCGCAGGGAAAATCCACCACAGAATGTGGTCAAACGCAAATACCATCAGGACCGTCGTCAGGGAAATGACTCGGATGACGAACTGAACCGTAAACATCGTAAAGGGACCCCTCGCGATTACCAGAAGGGCCGCAGGTCACGTTGCTGGCGATGCGATTACGTTCACCGGGGTAAAACATGTCCAGCTAAACATCGCCCATGCATTAGATGCGGGAAAAGTGGACATTTCATTGCAACTTGTAAGGAAAACAAGGTTCACAGCATCGACGAAGTGGAAAAAAATACCATCATTGAAAAAACTGAAAATGACCAGGTACTGTTTTGAAATTTATTTCAAATAATAAAATATTTTACCTAAGAATTGTTGTCTTCATTTGCTGATGAGTTACATAGTAGTTTTCTTGCTTACAGTATACAAACGCAATCACTCTTCAGGACGCGTTAGTTAATTGTCGTCTTGGCTCCTCAAGCCCAATAAGTTTTCTTGTGGACTCGGGATCGGACGTTAACATTATAGGCGGAAGGGACTGGAAGTGCCTCCAGGACGAACTCCGGTGTGGACTTGCAAAGGTGGATAAAATAGATAACCTCCTCACTTCAGAGCTTCGAGCATACGCAGCCCCGAGTCCCATGATAATAGAAAGTGCATTCAGAGCTTACGTCGAAGTCATTGGGGCTGTCAAACCAATAATAGAAGCTGAATTCCTAGTAGTCAATCAGGGAAAAAGATCAATCATTGGAAGGTCGACGGCAAGTGAGCTAAGACTACTGAATGTAGGGCTTGGAGTAAACAGTTGCGACGCTACAAATAAGATTGACATTTTTCCGAAAATACCTGGTGTCAAGGTTCATTTCAGCATTGACAAGAGTATCCCCCCAGTTAAAAATGCCTACTTTAATGTACCAGCGGCCTACAGAGACGCAGCGAAACAACGATTACAGGAAATGGAGGCAAGGGGAATTATAGAGAGAGTCCACGGCGCACCAGAGTGGATAAGCGGAATGTCGGCAGTTCCGAAAGGAAAAAACGACTTCCGCTTGGTGGTGAATATGCGATCACCAAACAGGGCGATAAAACGTGAGTATTATCGTTTACCCCTCATTGACGAAATAAGAATAAAACTTCACGGCGCAAAGTATTTCACCAAACTCGATCTTACCAACGCGTTCTACCACCTGGAGTTGTCGAAGGAATCGAGGGATCTAACAACCTTCTTATCAGAGAACGGCATGTTCCGCTATACCCGTTTAATGTTCGGGATCAATGCGGCCCCCGAGATTTTTCAACGGGAGATGTGCCGTGTCTTGGAGGGAATTGAAAACATCATCATATATATTGACGACATTTTGGCCTACGCTGATACCCTGGAAAAACTGAGAAAAATCACAAGTTTAGTACTAATAGCTTTGAGGAAGAACAATCTTACGTTAAACATGGAAAAATGTCTATTCGATCAAACGCGTATTAAATTCCTCGGCCACGAGCTAGACTGCAACGGGTTTCATGTTGAGGAAGCAAAAATAAAAGCCATCCGTCAGTTTCGACAGCCTTCAACAGTGTCTGAGCTTAAAAGCTTTCTAGGGCTGGCCTCTTACATTAGCCCTTACATTAAAAACTTCGCCAACATAACCAACCCCCTTTGGTCAGCAACAGCCACTAAGAATTGGATGTGGGGCCCTGAACAACAAGTTGCATTTGAAACCACCATAAAAAACATCACTGATTGTGCAACCACCCTGGGATACTTCTCAGAAGACGACAGAACTGTATTATACACGGACGCTTCCCCAAATGCCCTAGGTGCAGTTCTTGTGCAAGAGAACCAAGATCGCTCCCCCCGCATTATCAGTTTCGCATCAAAATCCCTGTCAGCCACGGAAAAAAACTACCCCCAGAATCAAAGAGAAGCCTTGGGCACTGTGTGGGCGGTAGAACACTTTTCGTTTTTCTTACTTGGTCGTCATTTCACCTTGCGAACAGATGCCCAAGGCTTGTCATTTATATTAAATCGAAATCGCGAAAACACCAAGCGTGCCCTTACGAGAGCAGATGGCTGGGCCCTTCGTCTAAGCCCGTACAGCTACGACGTAGAGTACGTACGCGGTAGCAACAATATCGCGGATCCTTCCTCACGCTTATACGTTGGTACTGATGAGCCTTTCGATGATCAACATAGCCCTTGGGAGATTGCAGCACTCGAGATCAACACTGCTGGTTTTCTAACCGAATCCGAAATTCGATTAGAGTCTTCCAAAGATACTATCATCCAAAAAGTGATGGACGCTTTAGAAACCAGGAACTGGACGAAAGACTTGGCAAAATTCCAGTGTGTAGCTGACCATCTCTCGAATGAAAATGGAATCCTCGTAAAAAGTGGTTGCGTAGTAGTCCCAGATAAACTACGTCAAAAAACGCTTGAGGTTGCTCATGAAGGGCACCCCATGACAGCCAAGATGAAATCCATCGTACGAGAACGCGTCTGGTGGCCCGGGATTTCCAAAGATGTAGCAGAATGGGTTGATTCTTGTCAAGCTTGCGCACTTAATGGCAGACCGGAAAAACCGACCCCAATGCAGCGCATTATCGCTCCACAAGGCGTGTGGGATACGATTGCCCTAGATTTTAATGGTCCATATGCCCGAATTGGCGGCATTTCCATCCTAGTGATTGTAGAGTATCGATCCAGGTACGAATCTAATTGATTAGAATTGATTAGTAAAACGTATTCATTAATTATTTTATTTTAAATCTAGATACTTGATCGCACGCCCGGTAAAATCCACCAGCTTTGAGCATACTAAAAGTGTACTTGAAAATATTTTTGCACGAGAAGGTTTCCCTAAAAACATCCGTTCCGATAATGGGCCTCCTTTTAACGGAGAGCCATATAAATTATATTGCACAAGCAGAGGAATTCAAACAATTTACACAACACCACTCTTTCCCCAGCAAAATGGACTCGTCGAAAATTATATGAAATTGATTAATAAGGCGATGTCAACAGCTTTCCATTTGGGGAGCAATTTTAATGATGAATTGCAGGCAGCAATTAATGCTCACAACGCTGCCACTCACTCGGTCACTGGATTCCCGCCAGAAGAAGTGATGTTAGGGCGGAAAGTGCATCGAAACCTTCCACTCTTGAATTTCGAACGGGTCAACTGCGACGATAATCTTCTTAATGATAATGACTTACTTGCAAAAATGAAAGGTAAGCACCGAGAAGACGCCAGACGTGGAGCACGGAAGTGTCGAATTAATCCAGGCGACATGGTCATCATCGAGCGCCAAACTCGCAGTAAGGGAGACACACGGTTCGGTTCTCAGCGGTTCACGGTGATAAAAGAAGATAACGGAAGCCTTACCCTCCATAACAGCCTTGGTCAATCTCTCAAACGACACATCACTCAAGTGAAAAAGATCGGCGAATGGCGAGCAGATAACACACGATCCAACACAGAAAACTCCAGAGAATCTCATGTTCCGGATGAGATTCACCAAAGACCGAAAAGATCGAGAAATCCGCCGAGCTTCCTCGATGATTATGTCCAGACAGTAGAACGCGAACAATTCGACCCGTAACAAATTAGTTGTCGTTTGTTTCTCTCTGTTTCGTAAACACAGAACGACAATAAAATCTGACGTCTGGATACACGCTTACGAAATAGTTATCATACTCATTCTAAAATAATCCAATGTGGTAAAAAAAAAAACACTGAGAAAAAATCTTTTGAAGAAATTGGGAATAAAACCTGTATTGCACAATTTAATTTTTAAGTTTGTAAATTTCACAACTGATTTTTTTTCTTTTCTCCGGAAGAGAAGGGAGATGTGCGATATGGGATTTAAACTGAAGGTGGTCCTGTAATATGACTGACATAAATATCAGAACGCAGCCACTGTGATGGTTCTCACACATACAATCTCACACAGCAAACTATAGTTGCTGCCGCATTGTATCCATCGAACGAGACGCCATTGTACATCGGATCGTAACGAAGCTTGCACGCATCAGGTGAGTAGGGACAACCAGCTAAGAACCATCGGGCGATTCCGGGACGCAGAACCCTGAACACGCATAGTAGCGACAAAAAAATTGAAGGTGTTGATTCAAGTTACCATTTTCATTTTCCTAATGATCAGCACTTTTTGCCATTGCCATCTTCTGAAGGGTCAAATTATAAAAAAAAAATGGTAATTTTGAGTACGAGTTATAAATTCAAAACAAGCATTTCCTTGGAAATGTTTGTGACAAGGATTTTTTTTAATATGGCTTGTTAAATAAAAATCAACTTTAAGAACTCACTGTGAAACAAACTGATGGTGCCAAAGGTTCTGGAGTTTCATGGCAGCATATTTGACGCCATCGTCATGTGCCGCTTATTACCATCATCATAATCGAGTACTGGTATGGCATACTTACATAGGTAGTAGGTACTGAGGAAGGGCCAATAGTTGTTCACCGCTTTTACTTACCTTCGAAATTAAAGCTGTTCGAGGATAGGTTTACAGAAAACCAAACCCAACCCAGCTGGAGGCGTTTCGAGACTCCCCATCCAGAGGAGGTCCTCCTCCAGTCGTTTTTCGTAGTTCTGTGTAGTTTTGTTTTGCTTGCATTCGAACAAATTGAGTTGAATTCCATGCAATGAAGTCATTAGGTTTAATTAGCGGGTAATGGCTAGAACGGAACGGGCTCGGATTCTTTTCGATCCACAACACCACAACTCCAATACCTGGTTGGTACCAATAATAACTGACGACGCCATCCTCCTGTAGCCTGGCATGGAATTGTGGCAAATTCCACTCTTCCCGTGTAGCTCCATTATTAGTTCTTTGCGTTTCCTCAAACCAAGTTCTATTAACAGGGGAAAAAAGTTGATGATGGCGACATGCTACACGACAACCGAGAGCAAAAGTTTTTTCAATAGTAACAAGCATTAGAAAGTCGTTAGCCGTAGTTGCCAAGGACTCAATATGTTACGAATTGAAATGGGAGGTAGAGAAATGAGCCGACTGTCTTTATAAATTAGAAAATTTACTACAGAGTTTTCATTTCTCTGTCTCTGTCTCTGTCTCTGTCTCTGTCTCTGTCTCTGTCTCTGTCTCTGTCTCTGTCTCTGTCTCTGTCTCTGTCTCTGTCTCTGTCTCTGTCTCTGTCTCTGTCTCTGTCTCTGTCTCTGTCTCTGTCTCTGTCTCTGTCTCTGTCTCTGTCTCTGTCTCTGTCTCTGTCTCTGTCTCTGTCTCTGTCTCTGTCTCTGTCTCTGTCTCTGTCTCTGTCTCTGTCTCTGTCTCTGTCTCTGTCTCTGTCTCTGTCTCTGTCTCTGTCTCTGTCTCTGTCTCTGTCTCTGTCTCTGTCTCTGTCTCTGTCTCTGTCTCTGTCTCTGTCTCTGTCTCTGTCTCTGTCTCTGTCTCTGTCTCTGTCTCTGTCTCTGTCTCTGTCTCTGTCTCTGTCTCTGTCTCTGTCTCTGTCTCTGTCTCTGTCTCTGTCTCTGTCTCTGTCTCTGTCTCTGTCTCTGTCTCTGTCTCTGTCTCTG